>NW_026990539.1:300000-530000 GCF_963921805.1 Phalacrocorax carbo | reverse complement strand
ATGGTGAAAGCAAACCTTTTCTAAAACCTGATACTAAAAATAATCCCTCCCAAAAGCCCAGAGATACCAGGGTCAAATAATAGCACTCTACGACACCACACCGCTCCACCTAAAGCAGGGTTACAGACATACCAGAGACCCACCTACAACAGCAAAACCAGTTTTATCCATGGCTGCCAGGCCTGTGCAGTGGAAACAAACTTCCCCTACAGGAAAATGAGGGATCCTTCTGCATGACAGCCTTCCTAAATCGTGCGTAGTCAGTCCCGGGCTGTCACGACAAAGGAGCCCCATAAATCGAATCCTGCAGCCTCCTGCCAGAACCTCTGCCGAGCGTGATGAGAAGGGGAGAGGGCATCAGCTGCCGTTGTCCTGCTGTGTTTGCATGCCTCCTGCGCTACCACCAACCCCAATTGCCAGACAGAAGAAAATGCCACCAAAACGGTGTGTGATGCCTTGCACTTTACTCCGGTTTCAAGAACTGATGGTACATCACAAGCGATTGATACCAGCACCGATCATCTCCCTGTGCCGAATCCGGGCCTGAGATGAAAGCTACAGCAGGAATGAGGAACATGCAAGGCTGGAAAAAGTTTAATTTGTCTTGGTGAATGAAGAAAAGTTTGTAAAGGAAGAAAATTTCTCTTGAATACAGGTAAATCAAAGAATAAACTACCTGACTGAAGCGTTAAGCATTACATTTCAGTGTTATACTATGTTTGCAAAAATCTGATCCTCACTATTAATACAAGCATTGTATTTTACTTTTTCCTTTCCTTTACTAGCAATTTTTACTTATCAGAAAAAAAAATGTAGAAATAATTGATTACATGCATCCTTATGACAAGATTTTAATAGTTAAGCATTCAAATAATGCAGAAACTCTTGAAATAACCAGTCTCCTATTTCATTCCCCTCAAATCAGCCAGATCCGGAAAACTTTGTGAAGATAACATCAAAATAAATTTTTGCTGTCAATGTCTTCTTTCTTCAAAGGTCAAATTTATGCTCTGCAGATTCTGAAGTGTACTGGGTTCCAGTGCTAGGAACATGCAATTGAGAATGACACCATTTATCTTCCTCAGCTACACCCAGATTTCAGTTCGCTGTATTTAAACTGAACATGCTTCTGCAGTCTGTTATTCCAAATCTGTTCCAAAATCCCAACTGATGTAAAATACTAAGATTTTATGGCAACACCACTTTAAAACACCAGCATTTTGAATCATACTTAACGCTGTGCAATGAAGTAAAGCAGTCACGCAAAGCCCAAGCGTTCCAAAGCGTGGCCGCTAGTTACCTTAGCATCCTCACGCCACTGCTTTAATGATGCAAAGCATTACACAAGGAACTAGGCAGTAAAGAATGAATCCCATAAATCTGCAGTTTATAAGTGGCAAGCTTCCTCACAGGATGTTGCTTCCCTTCTCATGGGGGGTCGGGTTGGGTTGGTTGTTCTTTTGTGGGTTTGTTGGGGTTTTTTGGTTTGGTTTGGGGAGGGGGGGTGTCCCTTTCCTTTTTCCTTAGTCTGGAAAACTGGGAAGCTGGGTCAGTTGTAGCATTATCCCATATGGGAGAAGATAGAAGAAGGTAAAGTAAAAACTACAGCAAAATGAAACATTGCCCTTCCTAAACTGTAAAAACTGGCCTTCCAGGAATCAATTGAGAGAGCTGCCTTAGAAATCTCCTTCTTCAGTTGTCTACTCAGTGCATAAGATGCGGAAGTCAGAAGCAGTGAGGAAGGAGATTAAATAGGTTTAGAGTGACTTTGCGGAACAAATGGAATAGATTCCAAAGATTGCTGCTTAGGGTCTTGCTTGCTGGATTCGCTGCGTACAAAACAGCACACTGGGAACAACTGCTGTGATCTGCACTTTGTATTTCCCAAGGTTTGCTTTCCAAAAGGCGAAAAGGACAGTCTCCTGCTCTCTACAAGTTCAGCATTCAGAATGCTGTCTTATCATTTGTTTTCTTTCTGTATACTTCAACTTTCTGGATATAGACAAATATAAAAAAGGATCTCACATTCAAATGCAGCATGTCCCTCCTTTCCCATTCTCACACCCTACCATAACATGACATGTACCACATATTCTCCCTGCTAAATAGGAGAGGATTGTAATTCAGAGTTAAGGGAAAGAGTTCAACATGCTCTCATACACTAAAAGAGTAGTATTTACTGGATTCATACATCAACATTAATATCACCAGATTAAATTCTCTCTATGGGTTTGATTCAGCTCCTGAGTCACTGACAGAGCTCGCATTTGCTTTGCTGATGAGGCATCAAACACAACATGAAAGAAAGCATTCATCTGAGAAAAATACTAAGCTTAGAGAACTGTACAGAGAAACCCCACCTGAGCCAGTTTAGAAGCAACATGCATGTAAACCTGGGTTATCGCTGCCCAGATTAATTAACACTGCCAAGGGTGAAGAACTTAGAAAACCCTTGCAAATGTGTGGATATCTATCAGATACCACTGCGATTAAAATTTGTAATAAGTCATTCGTGAACTTTTAGAAAGAGATGTTTTAAAGCTACTTCCTTAATTCTGTGCCGTATAAAACCACGGTACTTCATCAATCCCTCCAGAAGCTCACAGAAGTTTCCTGGGACTTTGCTAAGCGGTACAGCATATGCCTCCTGTCTGCACGTGCACTGGACCCCGAAACCAAACTGCCAAACTTATTAGCATGGCGTCACTTCATGTCATGCCGTCTGTATCTGTGATTCGTGTGTGCCAAGGGCTCCCTCAAGGGAACAGCCTCCTCACCTTCCGCCTTACGCAGCTTCTTACGCAAACGTTTCCAATGAGGCACAACTCCTAGATACATGTATCTCAGATAGGTGGCATTGATCCAAAAAATTTACTGCTCAAATTCCTCTTTACGGGAGGGTCAAACCCAGCTTTTGGACAGCTCTACATCTAAATTTTAAAATCTGAAGTCGGGAAATGTTCTCATTTGTCGATTCGGTTCAGATAAGCTTTTTCTGAAAAAGACATAGGTGTCCAGGATTTTGGTTTGGGTCAACTTTTGGCACTGACGGTGCCTTCGGTCGGACCCTGCGGGTACCAAACAGAGAAGCAGCCGTGAGAATTCACGGGTCACAAGAGCACGTCAGTGGAGAAGCACTTGCATGGCAGCGAGCTGGGTGCGCTGCCTGAAGAAGCTCTCTGGCCTCTCTCGGTGTGCAGCAACTCGCCAAGAACAAGCAAGGGATGGTGCGGCTGAAAGGCACCTGCCCAGGGCAGGTGGCAACTAGGGTCCCACCTGGACAAGCCTTTCCTGTAAGGAGAAGCCATTGCTCCCCCATCCAGTCCCACCTCCTCCCACTGGCACCTGCCAACTCTTCAACTTGTGCAGGCGGCTCAGGGGCAGTGCCAGGACAGCCTGCAAACGCAGCGTGAGGCCCTCCAGCAGGGCAGGCTCTCAGCACCCGCTTGTGCTCACTAAGAGCCCCCGTGAGCTCACGCCCGAGACCTCTGCAGGCACCTTTCCCACTCTGCTTCCATGCCATGCTGACAGTTTGCACGATGACTGGGAAGACACAGACTGCAGGACCAAGCGACCCTGTTAGAAGCTTGCACAGAGGACCTGGGGCACTCCGGGGGAGAAAATACTCATTTAAATTAAAAGAGCTGGGTGTTGGCTTTGCAGTGCCTCTCTCTGCCTGCGGGCATTTGCTCAGTGGGATGGAGGGTGGGGGGTTAATGCAGCTCCTGCCCACCCCGCGGGTGGCTGAGCTGGGCTGGGGATGGCTTATGTCCACAAACAGGTATTTTTACATTTAAGATAATATCATTCTATTTTTATAAATAATAGATTTATTTTTTTACAAATAAATATTTTGAAATTATAATATTTGTATTATGTATACGTCTATGTATAATATCATATACATATACACACAGACATAGATATGTAGCTACGCATCCCACCACAAATCCACACAGGGAAAGGGGAGGGGGTGTCAGGAGGGACTGGGATGTGGGAGAGGGGTGACATGACCCCAGGGCCCAGGACTCACCGCAGTTCCTGCTCTCTGCACTGCCAGGCACGTGGCACAGCTCAGGCACTTCTGTCTCTCTCTGTCTGTCTGTCCCTCCCTCCCTCCCTGTGCTGCAGCCCCGCTCACCCGACTGCCTTCCACCTCAGGGCACCCACGGGTGCCTCACAGCTCACACGGGTCCCTCACAGAAAGGAGACCACAGCAACAGGCTGTAGGACAGACAGGGAGGAGTTAGAAAATACAGGCAGGGAGTCAGACAGAGAAAGAAAGAAAGAAAAAACCAGTGATGGGAGATGGGAAGAGAGTAAGAATAGCAGTTCTGGGCAACTGCCCCCTTTCCTGATCACTGCCCAGGAACTGCTTGCACCGTATCCGATGGTCGCTCATGGGCTCTTCCCTGAGCCCCTCTGACCGTACGCCGGCAGCGTGGCGTTATAACCGTGCCAGGCGCTCTCCAGCACTCCCTGACCACGACCACCAAAGACCTCTCTCTAACAAACCACCAAGTGCCTCCTCTTCATAAGCGAGCCACCAAACGCACACACAAGCACTGCTCTCTGCCAGGAGAGCCCTCACTACCAGTTTAAATTAGCAATCAAGACTGGCAAGCACGCTTGACAGCAACACTCAGTTCCAGGATGACAAGACATGTAGATAAAATCTAGCCACTGCTTCACACCAGGAAAGTGATAAATGCCGGTCTTTTGCAGGTCTATATTTCAATATTGCTGGAAAAATTTTCAGTTTTCAAGTCCTTTAATGACGGTTCACGGTTTTTAGTATTTCGTATAAAACCAAGATGTTGCTGCTGACCCCACCTATTGAATAGCTGCGTGTTTTAATTGCCCAAGCCTCTGGCTGAGTATTCATGCCATTGAACGTTACTCACTGAAGGTGTGTGCGTGAGGCGTGAATCCAGCCTTCGTACCCAGGTGGCGAATAGGAGTTTCCCCAGGGACGGATCCAGAGCAGGGAATTAAGCTCTCACTCCGCACTGCGCTTTGGAGGAGGAGCGGGTTTGTGCCCCTTCTCCGAGTGGATGGTGAGCTGAGGGGTATTTCGCCCTTAGGGAACCTGAAGTTAAGCCAAAGAATGTCGAGTGAGTTCAAAACCCTGCCCAAGCCTTTGGAACATCCCGGCTCTGTTCACTGAGGCAAAGGAGTATTTTAGTTGAGCAACACTTATGCTGGGTAAAATGAGAGGATGAGAGGCTTTTGCTGCTTCAAATACTCATGGAAATGTCATTTTAAACGTGGTTCTTCAGACGAGATAAGTCTGCACCTCTTTTCTTAGCAGGACAAAACTTCTGAGCCTGTTCCCAGAGATAGAAAGAGCAGAGGAATTCCGTGGAGTTCCATGGTGGAGGGGAAAGATCCCAACCCAAAGGGTGCCGTGCTGACAAGCAGTGGGAAATACGCCATGCCAGCTCTTCCTGCGTAAGTATGGAATGAATTGGACTGACCGAGCAGTGAACAAGAGAAACCACGTGCAGAAGTGTGAGTGGCGATGCAACCGAACTGGCCAGCGCCTGTAGTGACGGGGGAGGAAGCACTGTCATTGCGTCTTAATCTTAAAATCTGTGATACTGTCTCATGTTGCAGTAGGGTGGTCCCCGTGTTCATGCCCCTGGAAGCTGGTTAAACCTGTGCTGTGCTAAGAACGTGTATTTCTGCAAAGCATTTTGGTGGTGTTTGTAGCGGAGTCGTTCTCTTGGAGAGGTCGTTTTGGTTCTGTTTGATGTTGCAAAGGCTCCTTGCAAAACGTAAGAAATTGCCGCTGGACTGAGATGTCCCCCCCCTCTGACTTCTATGAACTCCCGTGTGTGGAAGAGACGGACCTTTTCCTGTTGCTGTAAATTAAGAAAACACTCCTGTGTGCTGAGAGGAGCGGCTGTTTTAAACTGCGCTTGGTAGCACTTCTGTTTTGCTGCCATGGATCTCCTTCTGGAGAAGCTGTAACACAGGCTCCTTCCCTTTCTAAAATGTAATCACTCAGAGACGAACTTGATCGGAGACTAACTTGGTGCTGCGCCTGCAATGTACATTTGCCGCCTGGCAAAGGAGAGGTGGGATTCATTTCACCTGATTTCTAGCTGTCCAAAAGTTATTTTTCTGGTCTGAGCTAATTTCTTGCTTGGTCAAAGGAAAGGGAGAGTTCTGCAGCAGGAAAATTGTTCCCCCCTCCCTCTTCTGGTCTTGTGGCTCTAGAAGAGTAGTTTAATCTGAAGGCCTATGTTTTAGAAGGCGAATGTGGAGTGAGAAGAATTCCACCTGTTCTCTTCCTTTGATAAAATCCAAAGCTTGGAAGAGTTTTCTTTGAGCCATCTTTAAACTTTTCTCTCCCACCAGGCCCTCTCCCCCTCCAGGGAAGCTTCTGTGCGAGGAAAGAAGGAAAAGCCTCCCTTTTTGCCAGAGGAGCCATCGCCCTCTTCTTCCTCCTCATCCTGCTCTGGTGATCCTAGTCCAGATGAGTTGTTGTGTCTCATTTGTGAAGATACAATGTCCGATGCCGCTGTTAGTGCCTGCTGTGGAAACAGCTCCTGTGACGGATGTAAGTGCAGCTCCCACGGTTGTTACTTCAAAACATCACACCTGATCTTCTGAAAGCAGAAAGAGGAGATCAGGGAATTACTTTGTCACCAGCTCTATTTAAGACTTAAGCAGAGCCTGAACAGGAAAGGACTCTTCTCACTTAAAGGGAAAAAAGGCAGGAAGCTTTTTTCCCTTTTTACGTATGTAGTTAAATCCTCTTGACAGGTGGAAGGAGGAGTTTGAGAAGAGAGCCTAACTGCGCAGGTGATTACAGTATTAGATATCGAACGCGTTTGGTTTGTCCGCAGCCCTTTCCCTCACACAAAATTATAGAGCCATCTCTGGTGCCTTCCTGTGGTCTGCAGCCAACGGGGAGCTGGGCATTTAATCCACACTCCTCTCCACGGGAGAGGTGGTTAAAAACTTCAGAGCTGTGCCGGTTGTAGCTGGGATAGAGTTAATGTCCTTCAGCGTCGCTGGCAGAGTGCTGAGGGCACACTGATGTTTCAGCTGCTGTTAAGTAGCGGCTCCGTGTCGCTAAGTAGCGCCTCTGCTAGTCAGGGGCCTCTCCAGCTTCCCGAGCTCTGCCCGACAGGTATGAGTGGCCGCGCCAGGGACCCCTCTGCCCGCCCAGCTCCATCAGGGGTGATGCCCAGGTGCGAGGGCAGAAGGAGGCCCCGAGCCGTGCGTCAGTCGGCCAGAGTGAGTCGGCCAGCGTCAGTCGGCCAGCATCGCCTGCCCGCACTCAGCTGGCTGGCGTCAGTCAGCGTCAGCGTCTGTTGTCGGGAGTCAGTCAGGACTTAATCCTGTCGGCACCGCTTACCCCCCGCCTGGGGTGTGGGGCTGAGCGCGGTGGTTCAAGTGCCGCCTTAGGCCCGTCAGTCAGGGTGGCTGTGTCAGCCTTGGCTGGCAGCTGTCACCTGCCTTTGGGCACACGGTGCCGTGTCCTGCTCTGCTGAGGGCGGCTCCTCATTCCCTGCCTGCTTCAGCTCGTTTTCCTGCTTCCACGTGCCTGGGCTTTGCTGGTTTAAGGCAGTGAAACGAACTTAATCAGGCTTCCCTTAACTTTG
This sequence comes from Phalacrocorax carbo, assembly GCF_963921805.1. Taxonomy (NCBI): domain Eukaryota; kingdom Metazoa; phylum Chordata; class Aves; order Suliformes; family Phalacrocoracidae; genus Phalacrocorax; species Phalacrocorax carbo. The sequence continues at coordinate 522,384 of NW_026990539.1, read as the reverse complement.
TGTCTTCTGCCTAGTGAGCCGTCGGACAGAGCTTTGGAGGAAGAATGGTGACAAGCCCCTGCTGGTGGGGTGGTGTTTTACTGGTGTGGAGGAGAGGATACTTCAGTTGGTGGGAGCGAGTCCCCAAACCCCTGGGCCTGTCGCATGGGCTGCCAACGTTTCCGCAGCTCCCCTCGTCGGGCGGCTGTTTGCAAGGGGTGTGTTTGAGCACTGGGGGTTCAGCAGCCGCCGGGCCCTGGCCCTGGGCAGCCTGCTCTGGGGGACCCTGCCTGCGCAGGGGCTGGACCAGCTGCCCCCAGGGATTCCGGAAGGCCTTTCTCTCCCTTGTGACTCCGTGACTCTGGAACTGGTGCTGCGAGGGGCCAGCGCTGTGGGAGCGCTGGGAACGTTGTCTTCCCTGGGCTCTGCCTCTGTCGGGACGGCTGCGTGTGCGCTCTGCCCTGAGACACTCGGCGCCTGCGCCCGCCTGTCCAGGTACGCCAAGCAGTGTGCAACAGAGCACACTTTCAGGAGGGACCTGAGGAGCTTTTGCTAGCTTGGCCGCGTTGGAGAGGGACTGCAGCTCCTGCATGCAGGAATAGTCGTGTTGGAGAATAACCCTAGGAGGCAGCTGGGTGAAGGGGCTCTAGTGTCAAACGCTGATGTGTCTCGGGTTTGGGTTTGTTCATGTAAAGGGAAATGAAATCTGTGGTCTGCATCAGATACGGGATCGGGGCTGTATTTCTGGGGAAAATGTCACTGAGCCAGTCATGAATAGTAATTCAAAAAGCTCTATAATTGTGATCTTTCCCTGCTGTTCAACAAAGCGGATGCTGTTTTTCTCAACAGAGCATAGTTTTTCTTCCATTTCTTCTTCTTTGGCTTCTTCCCACTCTTTGTCCTCTTTCCTTAGACAATGTGACCCGAGCAGTGTCAGGCAATGGTGTCCCTTCTCTGACCACCAAGTAACGCTTCCCTGAGATCACTTTAGCTTCCACATCTGGCTGAGTGAAAGAATGACGCCCGTCAGCCTCAGCCTCCCTCCGTGCGAGAGTGAGCCTCTACGTGCACGAGGGAGTCCAGAGCTGACTGAGAGTGCCTTGGGTGCTGCCCTTTCTAAAAGCGAAGGGGTTTCTTGCAGCTCTCCTTGCAAAGTGCGTGTGTGGTTTGACATGTGCATGAGCTAGCAGGACGGCTTACGGCCACAGAATGGAGATGGGCAAATCCCCTCTCCTTCTCCCCGGTGCAGTGTCCTGCCTCCTTCCTTGTGCCAGCTTTTATGCTTGCTGGCTCTCTCTGCAACCCCGTTTCACTCTCTAAGCTGGTGGGAAACTCTCTGCTCTTGTGGGTGCGTTCCCTGTCTGCTTGGGGAGTTAATGTGGCTCCTAAGGAGCTCTAAAACGTGTGCAGGTCAGGGCAAGCGAAGGCACAGGGATACAGGAGCAGAAGGAAGGAGCAGATGGAGAGATGGGGGCAGCAGCAAGGCCTCTCTTTTGGTGGCACTGAAGTGAACCTGGTTTGTGACATCACGTCTGCAGCTGCGACTGACCGTATCTGTAGCTTTTCCTTCAGTAAGCCCGTAACATTGTTGGCCTTTGAATCTGACTTTCATGTACTACATGTCAGTCAACGGTGACATCCCAGAACACTGACTTGGCTGGATGTGATTCTGCTCAAACATGTAATTTCTCAACTTGTTCTTTCTTATTTATTTTCTGGAGCTTTTTAATGCAAAACTCACTCTCTGACTCGTGCCGCCTTGCTTGACTTGACTCCAGTGTCTTGGGCTTTTTCCCATGTTGTTTATCCTGTCAGTACCCCTGCGTCCCTTTTTGTTGGTGATCTCGTAGGCATCAGAAAAGCAAAGGATTCTGCTTTTGCTCTGCTGTGAGATCCAAACCTGTCCTGAGTGCCCTTTTGTTAAGGAAAAGAGCCGCAGGAGGTGGCCGGGAGATTATTCACGGCAAAGGGATGAAAGTTCTGTCAATCTCAAAAATGTCGATGGCTGTCAGGAGCCTCTTTTGGCATTTTCTTCTCTATTCACAGTGAAGAATGCGAGACCTCGCGGCTCAGGTAACGAGCAGCCTGCTGCAGTTTCCCGAGGTGACCATTCAGGCTCTTGGGGAAGATGAGCTCACCCGAGGGTCTGTGCTGCGTGGGCGGTTTTCCAGAGGTGAGCCTTTTCCTTGAAATTGGGTCTTGCTGTGAAGTTGTTACTGCCTGGAGGTGACCTGAGGCACGGGGTCACAGCATCAGCTGTGTCAGGTTGGTGCTGCTCAGGTGCGTCAGGTTTTGAGAGAACAGAAAGGATGAACTATGACAAAATGATGAAAAATGTTAACATTAAAACATTAGTAGAGTTAAACTTTGAAAGGACAACAGCCTGCGGCAGTCTTGAGCTATTAAAATAACACGGGCAAGTCAGTGAGCCCTCCTCAACTTCTAATGGAATGAAAGGCAGTTTACAAAAAAGTCCTGGTGTGGTTTTGGGCTGTATTTATTGGTACCATCATAACATCCCGTGCAGAACTAGTTCTCCCACAGTGTTAGAGAGGCAGCCTCCCCTGCTTTTTCTTTCCTAGCCTGACTAAAAACAGAAGGAAGAGGAAGGAACAGAAGGAAGAGCCCCCTGTTGGGCGCTGCAGCCAGGTTTGCAGAGCATTTAATGGGACGCAGAGGAGTGTCCCGGGAGAGCTGCTGAGAGCGGCTGAGCAGATGAGGTAGCTGACTTTGTCGGTGATCTGAAGGTAGAGCCGGGGGCCTGCCTGGGTGTCCGGGCTTCTGCTGAGACCATGTAGAATCTCTCTGTGTGACTGTAAGTGCAGTAGTTGAGTTAATACTCCCTTTGTGTTGGAAGTAGTTCAGTGAAACTAAATGTGCTAACTTCTCTCTGTGATCAGCGCGTGTAAAAGTTGAAATTGGCTCCCGCAGTGCCCATTTTAAGGTAATTCCTTGTTGAAGTCCAAACCCCTGCCCAAAGTAGGCGTGTGTCGAGCAAAGTTAGTCAACTAGAAAAGAATTGGCTGAGATTTTGCCATATTTGAGGTATGCTTTAGGAGTTGTATTCCCATATGTATTTAGATGATTTCTAGCAAAACCAAGCTGAATATGGTATAAAGACTAGAGACCAATCTATTGTAATCTTTATCCCAAACAAGCAGAATTCTTCAGTGCAGGAATGACAAGTCCAAATGCAAAATCATAAGGTGGTTCATTTTACGATGCATTGGTTGAGGATTCAGTGGGTGATTTTCAATAATCGACCCGAATTCGGTAAGCCTCTCTTGCTCTGTGAGCTACTTCTGTTGAAGCAAAGGGGCAGTGATTGTGATTTTCCCGTTGTTTTCAACCCTCTCTTGGGAGTGTGCTTTAGCCAGCCTTTTCTCTTCTTCCAGGGAGAGATGGGCTGGCCTGGCTGGCGTGTGGCCCTCAGCTGGAGGTCGTGAGCGCTGTGACGGGAGAGCGGCTCTCTGCACACCGTTTCAGTGGAGCCCGTGAGCAGCCTCCCACCATCCGCGTGGTGAAGGAGGTTTCCTGGCAGACGGGAACGGGGCTGCTGGTTGGCTTGAGAGAAGCAGAGGGAAGTGTTCTCTGCCTGTACGACCTTGGAACATCGAGCGTGGTTACAGCAGTAGTTCTGCCAGGAAGGGTGGGTGCTTTTTAATGGGGGAAACGTTGTCAGGTGCTGCATAACGCTGTTTCAGGAGCAGCTTTGGAGCGTCTCTTTGCTAGGACGTCCATTTTCTCTATTGTGTCATCATACTGTCACTGCAGAGTGTCCAGTCGAGAGCACCTTGATGTGAAATCGTGGGGTTAACGGTACCGTTATCCTTTGAGTTTGCTGAGAGTCAAACAAGTTTTCTGGTTTTACAGTAGAGCACGTAGTTACCTCATTCTCCACTTTGACAAAAAGGCCTGGAAAACTACCTTTTTTTTTAGCCAGAGTGACAAAGAACTCGTCCTCACCCTGCCTTTCAAGTGTTGGTAACATACATGTCCTGAATGGTTCATTATGTCAGAAATACTGTCTTTAAAACATCTCAGACTTCCATGGCTGTGCTGTAGCTGACTTCGGCACATTCCCAGGAGTCTCGGACTAGCAAGCAGGTGACTTTAGAGCAAAGCACATTTTTCTGTTGACTTAGGATGGGAAAAAACAGGCTTCACTGCGTTACCTGGCAGGTGGTTACAGACTGACTTTCAGCCTGAAGCCCTTGAACCTCTGCTTATTGCATATGGTGCTTGTGCCGGTGGGATACTCTGGTGTAACGTTGCTAATTTTCCCTGCCTTCTCTAACCCATAAACTCAGATGACGTCCTTTCCCCTCGGCTCCTTGTCTGAGTGTAGACAAGAGTCACCTTAAGGTAATGGAACATCAAGGTTCCCTCTGTCTTTACCACCTTAGAATCTGCGACAGATAAATACTTCCGCATTACTCAGCTTTCCAGAGCGTGGTTTGGTTTGACTTGCTAGAATCCAGGCGGGGTTTGTTTGTCTGTAGCGCTACAGTGTGACTGCGGGCAGTGAGCGTTTGTGGGGTGGTGATTTCTAACGAGCTGAGCTGGGTTGGTGCTCCGCTGTGTGGGTTTGCCGATCGTCCTGATAAATCTCAGCGTTTGAGATGGAAAGGCAAGGTGTGCGCTGACATAGACGTGCAGTCATTCAGACTTGTAAAAGCAAATCTGAATTGAAAACATTAACGGTATTAAATTGGTTTATAAGGGTTGCATGTTTCAGAGCTCTGGAATGGTATTTTCCCCACTCTTGCTGGTTTGTGTGAGGCAGAAGGGCAGCATGCAGAGTCAGGGAGCTGAGACAGGATTTCTGCGTTCGTTCCCAGAAGGAGCTGGCAGCAGTGTAGGAGAGTGTGCAAAGCCAGTGGCTGGTGCCGTGGGAAAACAGGCAGTTCCAGGAGCTTCTACAGGGAAAACTGAAGCGTTAAAACTGGGAAGCTGTATGCAAAAGTGGAAAAGGTGGATTTGGGGCCAGTTGTACAACAACAAAACGAGACCTTAAAAGAAAAAAAGTTAACAGCAACACGGGAACTTTGGCTGATTCCGCAGCACGATATGTGCAGTGTTTCTGCTTTCCTCCTGAGAGTCATCAAGGCTTGGAGCAGCAAGAATTCGAATAACCAACGCACTTTTGGTGGTGCTTTGAGTAGCTGAGAAGATTGGAGATTTCATCTGATTTCCAGGAAGTGTGAAACAATATAAAGTTGTCTGAAATACTGCGGGCACTTCTAGGAGTAGAATTCTTGTGGCCCAGGGGAAAGGTAAATTCTGTAGCAGATTGCCAGGCAGCGCAGTCACAGCAAGTGCTTGACACGGGAGAGGAGAGAACTTTGGGGCTTCGAGGTTTGGTCAATTTTTCCCCACCTCTGGGGAGAAAAACCAATATATTAAAAAAAAGGACTCCTTGTGGTGCTCACTGCTCTGTTCCGTTGTCGTGTAACAGGTTGCTGTTGATGTAAAGCTCCCTGGTGTCACTGTGTGACATTATGCAAGGAGGCTGAAGGGCAGCCCGTGTTCTTTTGTTGTGGAGCCTTAGTGCAGGAGCCCTCACGTGCTGGTGTCTCTGCTGGAGCCGTCAGGGCTGTCCCGGGAGGGGCTGCAGGTGCGGAAAGGTCTGTCTCCATCAGGGCCTTGTACTAAAGCTGCTGGCAGGCGGCTCCGCGTGTTACAGAGCAGCGTGCGCGTCTCCTCAGCCGGAGCTGGCTTTTGGCGAACCAGCTGCTGGGCTTTTTGCCGCTGTTTCGGCACTGAAAACTTTTCTGCTTTCCCTGGTTGCTCTGTTGATTCTAAATGAGGACTGGTGTAACTTTCCCTAAGCTGGTATCTCCCTTCCGCTCTCTGTAACAATACTCCCTTGCCGTGGCAGCGGTGTGTCTCCCCTGCAACTTGGCCGCTGCCGCGTCTGACTGAGAGCCGAGATTTGCCCTAGTACCTGTTTGGCAAAGAAGGCGTGGGCTGTATCCCAGTGCTGACGGGCTGGGGGCCGTGGGAGAGCGAGAGTGAGTTTGGCCTTTCTTACTCCAGTCCCTTAAATACGGTCAAGTTTCTTGCATTTAACGGATTTTCTGTGTTGTCTTCGAGTTAATGGTTTCTAAGTAGAAAATGGAACTTGGTAAGCTGTAATAATAGACTGCACCATTGCAGTTGGAGTGAGCTCAGCGAAATCCCTGCAGGAAACCCCGTAAACGGAAGGCAGTAACGGATTTTTGTACAGGACATTTTTGGGGGTTGGTTGGTTTGTTTGTTTTGTCTGGATATAATTGGGATCAATGCTGTGTTTTTAAGTCTGAGAAACCTGTATTTACTTTCTCGCTTCTGATGGGCTGATTCTGGCTTCACTTTTGAGTGATTTCTCTCAAAGCTTGTCAAAGAGCTGAAATACTAACTTGTAGTTTTCCTGTAGGTAACTGCTGTAGAGCCCATAACTAACCCCGGAGGAGCCAGCGTGAGGCCTTGGCACCTGCACCGGGCTCTGCAAGGGTTTTGTGGCGTGGCAGCGGTGGCGACAGATGTTGGTCATCTGCTTGTGGTGGACCTTGGTTTGGATGATCTCTCTTGCAGTCAGAGGGAGAATGAACCATCGGGTGAGCTTGCGGTTTCTAAACTTGAACGGAAAAGTAAGAAAACTTGTGTCTTTTAAATCAACAACACGCATCCCGCTTTGAAGCTACTGCTGTGCAGACGTTTATGACTGCTGATTACAGGTGGCGGTTTGACATCGTCTGGCCCTGAAAGGATTAAAAATGGGAGTGGCTTCATACTCCTCCTAAGGTTACAAATACCCCCTCCCACCAGGGTCCCTCTGTCACGGTGATTCTCACCAGTGAGGGGTAGGAATCTGACCATCTGAGTCGGTGCAGCTGCCTGACAGGAAGGTGTGTCGGACGTGCCCTGTTTCCTGGGAATGTTCTTCTGCTTCTGTTCATTGACTCGGGGCAAAGTTTAGGCTTGTTTTTCAAAGTAAATATGCCTTACCAAAATCCCTGCATTTGACCAAACGGAACCTGTACTTGGTGTACCCGGATTGCATACGCTGTTTTTGCTCTTACAAGAGTGGCCTCGGGAGCTGGTCTCACTTCAAGTAGCTTCACCGTGAGGCCCAAACTGCTGATGTGCAGAGCCCAGGAAGAATTTGTCTATGGAGGTTTCGCTTTCACCTGGTTTTGAAATAGGAGCGAGGATACCTGTCCAGTCAGAGAGTTCCTATGTGCTCTGAATGCGTACAAAATGGGAAGAGCAGACAAAGTATTGCATCAATGGGTATTTTGCCAGGGACGGTAGAATTAGATCATCCATGTTGTCACGTCAGTGTTTCAAATGCAACCTGAATGGCCTAACGCATTCCTTTATTGTGTGGTTTTGTGCGTGCAGGTCTAACAGTTGTCACTAGAGCTGCTGCTGGCGTTTCACAAGGAAGAGCAACCGTGAGCAGAGCAGGGAGACATCTCTGCCTTCAGTTACAGTGTCCTTCAGGAACAGCAATATCGACCCTGTGCTACATCAGCAGAAGCAACCAGCTCGCCGTGGGTTTTTCCGACGGCTCCCTGTCACTGTGGAATATGAAAACTCTGCAGCGGGAGTAAGTCGGCCTTTGCGCTTGGTCACGCCTGGAGGTGCAGGGCTCTCAAGGCTCTGCTTGAGGAGGAAGTCTGTTAATTTAAAGAGCCCTTTTTCAGGGAGGGAAATGTGGAGTGTAATCTTGGCCTGTTTAGGAATCCCCTTCTGAAGTAACCATTGAGCCATACCTGGATTCAGTGGGCCGCCTTCTCCCCAGCGGGCTGGGATTGTTCTCCTTATTGTGCCCGTGGGCTGAGGAACTGCGGAAAGCTCCCTTCTCTGGGTTCTGTCAAGCAGTTAGGGTGTGAGAGAGCTGCTTTCCATAAGGCAGTTTGTTCCACCAGCAGTATTCAGTGACAGCAGGAGTTGTGTGTGTTTCAATGAAAGAGATTGTAGACATTATTTCTCAGAAGCAGCTCCTGCAATGAGGGCACCCATTGAAAGGCTGAAGTATGTTAATGATGGGATTGTGGTGATCATATTCTTTAAAGCGTCCCGGTTGAAAGGAGTGAGACGTGAAGGATCAAGAGCTGATCTGTGGCTGAAAAGACATTCTCTCCCACATTTCAGCCTCGACCAAAAGAGGGGACTGACCCATGCCAAGGCAGCGATGCATGGGAATGAAAGTCTGCTTGGAACACTTGGAGGGGGAATAAGGGTCATGTCAAGGGATAAGCAACAGAGAAATGAGGGAGATGATTTCAGCTCTGCCAAAGAGCAATCCCCCCTAGAATATCTGACCCAATTCAGATCGGGATTCACTTAAGCAAATCTGCAGTGACTCACCGGGAACTATTGGCGGCATGAATAGAGAGTGGAGGGATAGTGAGGTGGCAGGAATAGATTGTGAAGGTGCAAGGAAGGTTCAGAAGTCTGGAGGAGAAAGGCTTTAGATAGTCCAAGTAAAGGAACAAGACACTACTGGTGTTTGGCGCTGTTTTCAGCTTGTGCAGAAGAGAGGCTGCATTTTCAGTTCAATATTGAAGCAGGCGACAAGAGTAGGAAGAATCTTTTGCCTGGCAGCTGAAGGAATCTTTCATGTTCCTGCTCCGCAGGCAGAGGAGGAGATAAAGCCAGGTTATTGCCCGTGCTGGACAGTAATTTCCTCACCTCGTGGCTGTTGCATCAAAAGCAGTCGCTCCCGTGACTCCCTTGTTTGAGACGGGAGTGTGACCTTCTGTGCCTTGAGGAGAAGCACGTCAGGGGCTCTTTGCTCAGAAGATGCTTCTCCCCTTCTACAAACAGGCAGGGCCACCAGGCTCACCTGCTTTCTGTTTTTGTTAACCCTGCAGGCACCACTGTCAGCTTGAAGGAGGAAGGATTCCTGTCTGCGCCGTTACTTTTCAAGAGCCTGAGCACGATCCTCGCAACTGCTGCTACTTGTGGGCTGTTCAGTCGACGCAAGAAAGGTGAATAAAAGCTTACTATCGGCCACTGATTTTTTTTTTTTTTGAGTATTTGTTCACCTAGAGTTGACCCACGTGTATTTGTTTTGTTGAATTAGCCGTGCAGGAGATTCTCTCCGGTATGGAAGGGGCTGACGGTGCGATTTGTACAGGATGTAACAGGGATGGAGAGGGACCTACTAGTTCCTCCCTGCTGAAAGGCAGCAAAGCGACAGTGGCTCTATTTCTGTGCTGGCATTCTTCAATGGCTTCCTTTGTTTCCTGATGACTGCTTCATGATTTGCCTGATATTCACACCGTGGTATGAAAATACCATGGAGCGCAGTGGAGGCTGCAGCTCCAGAGCACTGACGGTGCGGATCCACCAGCCTGCTGCCCCTAAAGGAGGAGGTGACAGCACGGCCGGTTCCCTGGTGCCAGCCTGAGCCTTGGTGAGCCAGCTCAGCTCGGCTGGCAGGGAAGGTGCTCAGCAGCCAAGTCGGTGGTTTCCTGCTGGGCTAATGACTGAAAGGAGGGTGTGGAAGGTGCCGTGTGTGCAGGGGAGGGACTGGAGCTTTGGTGGGAAGGGAAGGGGAGAAAGATCTGCCCCTTTCAGCATCAGCAAGCTATTTACTCAGCTCGGCTGCTCATGGAGTGGCAATCTTTTTCAGTTTGACTGTAAAGCAGTTTTGATTGCGAGCTCTTCAATGCCAAGAACTGTTCCCAACCGTTTTTACTCCACAGAACATCTTGAAGCTTCCAGATTGTATGGGTAGCCTTTGCCCCAGAAGCTGTTAGTGTCCAAATTTCCTCCTTTGTGGTTTAGCGGCTAAATGTGACCAATTCTTAGGTTTTGGGAAGGGCTGTTTTTCTTTTCAGCGAGACAGTGCTATTCAGGAAACCTCAGCCTAGACCTAAGGAAAGGGTAACGAGGACTATAAAGCAGCTTTGTAACCAAATGTCATCATTTGTACCTTTTCCAGTGAAGGCGATGCCGTGAGTTTACATCTGTTGCAGTTAGCGTTCGCAGACAGGAGGCGCTTGGCTTCAGGACAAGCCATGTACGAGGTAAGACGTGCACGTGCGTGAAAGGATGGAAAGAGTCCTTTTCCCTAAGGGAGTATCAGTGAAGTTGGCAGGGGGAATATTGACCGTGACAATTCAGAGATGACTTAAAAAGAAAGAATCTTTTGCTGAGCCTTCCCGGGCACGGCCTTTGTCCATACTTTTCGAAAAGAAGTCGTACAATTTCATACCGCCGTGTCGTGTGTTCCAGCCAGGGCCGCCTGCAAAGAGCCCGTATAAATTCAGTTCCTGAAGAGGCAGCAGCTTTTACAAATAAAATGATTCTTCATTTAAACACCAAGTGAATGGCCTGTAGGAAGAGAAGACAGGGCTTTGAGTAGCTCTGTTTAACCAAACTGCAGAGTTGAATAAGGTTCTGTCTGTCTCCCTTCCTTAAAACACGGGCGTACAGCTTTATTCTGTTCCGGTCTTGAGGTTTAAATTCTTGTTTTCCCTTTGAGCTCTGTCAGCAGGACTTCACATGACGCTCACCTGCAGGGTCTCTTCGGTGCTGGTCCTGAAACTTAGTAGCTCTAAAGAGAACTCTTTCTACTTTTTGGCTGCGTTACCTACGAACTCTGCTCTTGAAGCCAGCAAAATAGGCAAATACAGTAAAGAGTGGTCTGATTTGGTCAAAAAAGTATATGTAAATTTTGAGAAGTGGCTCCAAAGAGGTTGTGTTTAAAATAGAGATGAACTAGCCTTACCTCTCTGTTATCTAACAGATAGAAGACGCGTTTTTAGCACGTATCATTTTATTCAGTGTTACGCCTGAAACCCTTGCAAAATCTTTTGGATGGGAAAGTAATCTTAATTCAGAGCATGTCTTTCCTGTTGAGGTGCGGTAGGAGAGGATCTGTGCTCTACAGCCTTGATATTTATTAGTAGTATTTCCTAGAATGGTTAAGAGAAAGCTTGCCTGTTCTCAGAGTAGGTGAGTTACATGTAACATATCAGGTCATACGAGAATGGATTGTCTCACGCCAGTTCCTTCTAGAGCTCTGAAACTTTAGGAAACTTGGGTAGAATGAGGTACAATCAATTTTTTTATTTTCTGGTAGGTTTTTGGAGATTTTTAGCTGCTTAGCTTTTGGTTTTGTTTGGTTGGTTTTTAACTGTAGAGCTGCTCTTTGTCCACAATCCACACACCCATGTGTTGTAGGGTAGAGCATTTGACCAAGTGCTGTATTTGGAAAGACAGTATTTCAGTCAATGCTTGCTTAGCAAATGGTGGTCTCAGAGGTTCCACACAATCCTGCTGGAGTTTCTGTAGGTCTCAAAGTAGTTGGCTGACTCTGTAGGAATTCGTGCCCCTAAACGCCTTGCCCACGTGCATGCCATGTCCGCCGGGTTGTTTTGCTGTTGGCTGCACTTGGTGAAGGCAGGGAGGCATATTTCACCCTTTAGTCCCTGAGGAGGTGAGAGGAGGAGCTGGCAGGAGCTGACATGGTTTGAGAGAAGGCTGTGACTCAGTAAGACGTTCTCATGGCTACTCCCGAGGGATGGGCTTTCACTCTAGCGGTGTGTGCCTATCGATAATGCCTCGCAAGAGAGCTTTGGCTGCTGGAAGGCCGTGACTCCTCTAACTTCATCAGTTCTGTGATCAAGTCATGGAGCAAAGCGCTTTGCATGCCTATGTATGGCATTATTTCAGATCTCTCTTTCTAGATAAATACGTAGGTTTGTGAAGAAACCGGGATGGTGCAAGGAATTCTGCAAAACACATTTAGAACCAGTAATGCGAGGGAAATGCTCAGTTCTGAAAATGTGCAAAGCTTTTACGGCCAAACTTACCCGTTACGGTTTGACACTCAGTTCTCTTGCTTGTCAGCTGTAGTTTCTCTTTGCCATCAGATTAAGCGCCTGGGAGAGATACAGTACAATATGCAGGTTCTATTAGACATGGACATTCTTTCCTACTGAGGTGTAATGTCTGCTTTTCTCTCAGAATGACCTTTCTCTCGCCTGTGATTTTTTCCGCAGGGTTTGGCATCCTGTGTTGAAAAGTACAGTTTGGATCTGACGGGTGGAGCCTTTCCCTTGAGAGGGCAGGGCAGCAAGGCCAAACTACTCAGCTGTCAGGCTGTAGAAATCTTTCCCAACTGCATTGACAGAGAAGGCAGCGTTGATGAAGGTTTGTTCCTGATGCCCGTCTTTGGTTGTTCTAAACTAAATGGCTTTGGCATCCAAGCAGTGAATGCTGTTCCATACCCACAGCCTGAAAGTCTTCAATATCTGTATAGACTAACTTCTTGGGCTTATTTCAAAGGAAAAACTGGGTGCTTAGGTTCTGTGGGACTTGTTAAAATAAACCCTATTTTTCCCTTCAATGCTTGCTGACATGCTGTAGCGATGTCTGGTGGGGTCACCTCTATAACACCTGTCAGTCATTTTATTCCTCCAGCTCTCGTCTTTGAACAGTAGGATCATCCCCCCCATTGCTTAGGAATGTTCCCTCAACTTTGTTTTTTCCCCTCTTCCAACCTATGCCTGCACCTGCATCCAGCTGGCGGCTGGTCACGAGTGCTGTTCCCCAGGGCTCGGTCCTGGGGCCAGATCTGTTTGATACCTTCCCCAAGCACCTGGATGAGCCGGCAGTGTGCCCGCGTGGCCAGGAAGGCCCCCAGCATCCTGGCTTGTATGAGAGAGAGTGTGGCCAGCAGGAGTAGGGCAGTGATCGTCCCCCCCTACTCGGCGGTGGTGAGGCTGCACCTCGAATCCTGTGTTCAGTTTTGGGCCCCTCACTACGAGAAAGATACTGAGGCGCTGAGTGTGTCCAAAGAAGGGCAGCGAAGCTGGTGAAGGGTCTAGAGCACAAGGTTTAGTTGGGATCTTAGGAAAAATTTCTTCACAGAAAGGGTTGCGAAGCAGTGGAACAGGCTGCCCAGGGAAGTGGTGGCGTCACCATCCCTGGAGGGAGTTAAAAGATGTGCAGACGTGGCGCTGTGGGACAGGGTTTAGTGGTGGGCTTGGCAGTATGAGGTTTACAGTTGGGCTCGATGATCTTAAGGGCCTTTTCCAACCTAAATGATTCTACGAGTCTATGATCTGCCTGTGCACTTTGCCCTCTCTGTGTCTAATAGGTTCCTACACCTACAAGCTCTTAAAGCAATAGCTTCTGGCTTCCCTTGTCCGGATCGACAGTTAAAACTCCTCTGGTGTCTTTCATTACCTTGCAATAATGAGATGTGCATCTCTGGGTTTGCACATCCAGTGATGCTCTGAGCACATCTCTGAGCCGGCTGCAGTGATAACTTTCACAGCCTTTTGTTTGGGTGTGTGAATGCCCTTCCCTCTCTTCTTACTGGCCTTAACTTATGTCTGCTGTTACAAAGACCACACTGGCATGACTTTCTAGGCTATTTGTGTTTATTAGCTTTGTCTTAGTCCTGAAGAGGCAGCTTCCACCTCTTTTGGGGTGCCATCCTCTAACAACAGCGTGTCAAAATCTAATGAAAACCCCTTTGGATTTTCTCCACCTGTGTCATGATTCTGAGGAGAGGGCCTTCTAAAACCTTCTCAAAAACAACCAACAGGCGCACCCACCAAAAAACCCAAACCAAAACCAACAAAAAAGGCCCTTTCGGTCCCCTTTTCATGAAGCCTGAGGCATGGAAAAATGCTTGTCATTTCTCTGATGGCTCCTCATTAGCTTTTATCCAGAAACTATTCAAGTTGTAGGCCCACATGAGCTTCTGTTGGATGTGGGTTGAGGTTAGAAATGCAGCTGGCTTCTGATTTATGAAACTAATTGACATCTTCAAAGGCAGTTTCAGCGGCTCACACAAGTGAAAGGGCACAGAAGTTCACGATGACACACAGTAAAGCGTGGGAGGCTCCCTGAGCAGCCCTGATGAACTCAGCAGAGAACAGAGACCCATTTTGCCAAACGACCTGTCTCCTGGTTCCCTGCTCTGTCAGGGTAAAGGATGCACCCCCCACTTTGCTCACATCTGGAGAGTGCCTTCTCCCCAGAGACGACAGACCATGCCACTTCTTGAGAGAAGCCGAGTGTAACATGGTCAATGTTTGATGTTAAACTCTTTGTTCCAACCTCCTGTTTGTTGGGGTTGGGTTTTGGTGTTTGTTTTGTGTGATAATTGTGTTCTTTCATTCTGACTGTGCTGGAAAGGAGCTATTCGTAACACCCGTAATCGAGTCGAATCTGGAAATTAAGAATGCCAGCTGAGTGATCAAGTGTATACGACAAGAATTTGTATGCTTTCTAAAAGCAGCAATGTATGTTTTCCTAGGGTGGTGGGTTGTTTTTTGGTTTTTGTTTTTTTCTAACCATCTTGATGCACTCTTACTGTATGGGAAACTTGATTACCTGACAATTGTGTATTGGGTTTGTCTTAGGACGGATACAGGTTGAACTCGCAAAGGGGGGCGGCATGACTGAAACCTATCACAGAGGTGATGCTATGGTGTACATTTTTAAAATTCTTCTTAGTCAAGTGTTGCGTTTCATGAGTGACGTAACAGAATGAAGCCAAAATAGAAAGTGATGTTTTGAAAATGTCAGATAGATTGTATTTTCTCCCAATAAGAAACAATGTCTTGTCTTTTCCAGTCATATCTCCTGACATCAGTGTCTCCGTCTTCAGCTGGCAAGTGAACACACGCGGCCAGGGAAAACCATCTACTTATTTGGGTGTATTTGACTTGGACTGCTGGTATGAGGCTCAAATGCCAGGCTCACTAAGGTAGGTTTTTATGAAGCTGGTTTCAGTATCCCTCCCCATAATTCACTGGAAAGTCGGCGTTTAGCTTCTGCGCTTGTTTTCTTTCAGGCCAGAAGAATCCCTTCAGGACTGCCCCTATTTTGCACTGTGGTCACTGGACGCTGTGACAAGCACGACTGCTCCAAACCCCCTTCTGGATGTTGTGGTGCAGGAGCGCAGCCTAAGCTGGAGAGTTCCTCCTTCTTACCCACAACCTGAGCTGTGTTTTCATCCAAGCACCTATAATTTTGGTAGGTATTACACGGCTTTGAGTAGTGATAAGCTTAAACCGAGCTCAAATGCCATTTATTGGTTCTCCTGTTCACTGTTTGTCGCGCAAAAACCCAACCAAACCGAAACACCCCAACCCCCACCCACCCAACCGTGATGACGTTGTGCTGACCAAGTGTGTGCTGTTGTGACACCTGCCTGACAGGCGGCTGGGTCTGGGGGTTGGGTGCTTCTGTAACGCAGCCCGTGAGGTGGTGCTGGTGATCAAATGAAATGACTCTGGGCTGAAGCTCAAAGCGCAGTACCTCGATAGCCCCGGAGGTAAAATTTCTACACTCAGCCATTATTTTTCTAAAAAAGGCTGTAAGTGATGTCATGAGGAAAACGGGTACTCAGTTGTACCTTTCCAGAGGTTGCTGTGACAAAAATGTAAACTGGTGCTACCATCACGGTGAGAGTGTGGAATGTTGTCCAACGTTCGTTGTCTCTGCAGATGGCACGTGCCTGCTGAGCTCTGGAGTTGTTCATGTGACGTGCAGCGGCTTCCAGAAGGAGGTGAGCTTTTACTGTGTCTTTATGGAGAATGTCAAGAGATGGAGCTTTCCTAAGCTTTCCATGGCGCTGCTTTCGGTGTCAGGGACCATTTAATGCTCCTCCTGCCCATCCACACGCGTAACTGCAATTGTACCCTGCCAGTTTTATCAAATGTAATGTTTGAGGTCCCCTCTTGGGAGTGTAAACCCACCGTTGCCTCCCGTTGAAGCATGATCAGGGACTGAATGTCTAGAAAGGAAGAGAGCGCTGCTCTAGGAGCAGGAAGAGAAAGTCGGGGAAAGCTGTTCCTTCTCTCTCATCAATGAGTGCAACTGCCTGCGTGGTCCTGAGTTCGGGTTTTGATCCCTGATGAGCTGGGAAAAGAGGACAGAACGGAGAAAAGGAAGCATCGTTCCCTCAGAACAACCTTCAGGCAGAGGAGCACTTGGTAGGAAGGGGAGAGCAGTCTTTCCCTGCCCTCATCTTCCTCTCTACTGGATTCCTCACCAGATCTGTGGGGGTGCGTTGGGGCAAAGCGCACTTGTGCACAGGGTGGTAGCTAACATGAACGTCTTGGCAGGTTGGCCTGGCCCATAGGCTGTTTCTTTTGCAAGCCTGATGTAGGCTCTTCCATTCAGATTGGGTGATCTGATGTCAGCTCCACGTTGGGAATAATTGGGAAATGCAGAAATTTGTCATACCCTTTGCTGAATTGAGACTAGATCATTCAGAGGCTTGTTAGGGATTTGAGCAGGAATTGCTTGTGAATGTGAGTAAGACAAATGTCAGAATTAGGGACAAGAAGCTTGGTTTGGGGTTTTGTTTGCCACCGTAAGTCGTACTCGGTGTGTTTCCTTGTCTGAGACTGGTTTTCAGAAAAAGATGGAAATCTGATGTGTGTATTTGAACGTGTAGAAATGGCTTTGAATGTGATGATTTTATTTAGAAGGGAAAGATACTTGTGAATGTGCTTAAAAAGCCAAAGAAAGAAGCAAACAAAAAGCAAAAGCCCTAAAAAGGAAAATTTGATGAGGGCTCAGTCTTGGCCCCTCGGGACAAGAAGGACATAGAGTTGCCGGTGCGTGTCCAAAGAAGGGCAACAAAGGTGGGGAAGGGTCTGGAGAACAGGTCTCATGAGGAGAGGTTGAGGGACCTGGGGTTGTTTGGCCTGGAGGAGAGGAGGCTGAGGGGAGACCTTATCGCTCCCTGCAGCTGCCTGACAGGAGGCTGTTGTGAGGTGGGGGTTGGTCTC
This sequence comes from Phalacrocorax carbo, assembly GCF_963921805.1. Lineage (NCBI taxonomy): Eukaryota > Metazoa > Chordata > Aves > Suliformes > Phalacrocoracidae > Phalacrocorax > Phalacrocorax carbo. The sequence goes on along the minus strand of NW_026990539.1, from coordinate 505,642 downwards.
TTCTCCCAGGTCACTAGCGATAGAACGAGAGGAAACGGCTTCAAGCTGCACCGGGGAGGTTTAGGTTGGATATTAGGGAAAATGCCTTCACTGCAAGAGTGGTCAGGCCTTGGAAGAGGCTGCCCAGAGAGGTGGGGGACTCACCATCCCTGGAGGTATTGAAAAGACATGTAGACGTGGCACTTGAGGGCCTGATTTAGGAGACATGGTAGTGTTGGGTTGACAGTTGCACTCATTGATCCTAGAGGGCTTTTCCAACCTTAAGGATTCTATGATTCTATGTTTCTATGTTCATTTCACCTGGAAGAAGTACCAGAACACCAGCTGCACTAAGCTACTCCTTAACAGTGCACGTCTGTGCCTGCCTGTGCTTTGCCCTTCTGAAGGATCGCCACGGCATTAGAACACAGTGTTTGAAGCGCCTAAACCTGAAACCTATTAGAACATCAATGTTTCACTTCTTTTCTGTCATCTTGGGAAATGACAACTTAATGTTTGGGGTGTCGTAACTCCTTCATGTCTTCATAGCCTGGAAAGCTGCTTGATCTTGGCTTCGCTGCTTCCATGCAAACGTTGCAGAGTTCTGTTTGTTCTGTCCCCTTCGCGCATTCCTGATGGCAAACTTCTCTGCACCCCATGTGCCATGGGTATAAGCAGGGCACGTTGCTGGGAATAGTTAATTGGAACGCAGTAAATTGAGAGGATAATGCAGAGGCATGCAAATAAAGATTAGAATTAGCCTTTGGGAAGTTGACGTGTCAGGGGAAAAATTCCATGTGCTCCTCACAGCAACAAGCAGCCCAGCCTGTGATGCCTGAGTGAGTGTAGGGTTAGAAACAAGCACTTACTGTTGGTGGTTCGGATGTTGACAGCAGGTGGGATTCTCCTTTGATTTCGCCTGTTACTTTTAGGAGGAGCAGTTAGACGCGGTCTTGTCAGCTGCTGCCCAGACAGGTTCTGTAGGGCTTCTGACTGGCTGCATTAAGCTTTGGACATCTAAAGGTAAGACTTGTTATGTTTTTTTTATGTTGCATGGTTTCTTCGTTTGGAATTCTTGATTCATTTCTTTTTTGTTCTCTCTTTTTAAAGAGCAGCCAAGTTCTGCTGCTAATTTACAGTTTGCCCTTGACTGGACGTGGAGCCGAGTGATCTATACAAAAGACGAATTTGAGCAAATCTGTGAGTACTAGTGCAGCCATGCTGCAAACCTAGAGTCAGTCTTTCCAGTTGAGCTCATTCAGTGATCTGCTGGTAGATGGTCTTGCCCGCAGATCTGGAAGTGCACTTTGAAACTCTGCAATGGCTCTGTAGGCTAACGATTTCATACCTGTTCTTGAAAAGGTGTTGCGCTGTTTGACGGCTCCTGCAGCTCCACTGACCCGCAGAGGTTACAGGCTCTGCAGCACCGCCAGTTGCTTTTGAGCAACCTTAGCACAGTCTTGAACTGTTTTCTAACAGAGGCACAAGAGCTCGCCGGAGAAGGTTTGTCACAGTATTTCTAACTCTCTGGTATGTCTTATGAAGATTTGGAACGATGCTGGGGCTGTAATTGTGGAAAGAGGAGCTTCTGTTGGTTTTGCTGATTGGCAGAAAGTCAGATGTAGCGGGGAGAAGGGGCTTAAATGGGAGGGGTTGGGGCTGCCACTTACCGCGCATTGAGCTCAGGGCAAGAGTTTGTTGGGGAGCTGGTGCGAGTGGGTGGGGAGGCTGCGGTCAGCAAGGAGCTGTGCAAGCACCCGGCTTGAAATTACAGCAACGGGATGTGGCACTGTGACAAATACTCCCTTTGATTGTCAGCTAGCAGTGCGTGATTGCATGCAAATATTGGATTGGAAATGACTAAAATCAGAGAGGAAGCCTAAATGAGTAACATGTAAAGTGAGTTGCATGAGTTTCTGTAGCTGTTTCTATTAGAACTTGTTCCTGGCATATTGAGGAGAAAAGAGAAAATCCCTTTGCTAGAGTAAACGTCTCTGCTACGTGAAGAACAGGTGCCTTATCCATGAGTGGATTTAGTAGTTCCAACTTCACTTTTTTTTATTAAACCTTTAGTGAATCTTCTTCTTTGTAAGGGTTGCTTGTGATTGTGGGCTTTTACTTCAGAGAAGGACATGATACGGAGTGAAAAATGCACAGGCAAAGATTTCTACCGTGTTATTTTTCTACTTTCTCTTTAGTGCAATGAGGGGAGCTTTATAAAAAACAAAAGAAATTGCACACCAACAGTCCTCTTAAGCTTCTTTTCATGTTTTGCAGACTTGACAAATAAGCTGGCGGTGACCAGCCTCGCAGCTTTGTATGCACGAGTGGTCCTCTGGTTCTGTGGGTCCCGCCTCCTGCCCGAGGGCTCAGGTAAGCCTAAACTGTCACGCGTCTGTAGCAGTCAGTGCTTCCTATGAACACCTGCTTCCCCATGGTTTTGTCAAGGCTTCCTCAATACCAAGTCGTGCCGGTTCAGTGACAGCAGATGCTGAAGTTCTGCTGCTGAAATTGAGATTTCACTGTTTTTTCAACTACGTCGTGTAGAATGATGGAAGCAGTTTCTTTCCGGGGTGTTTCTCAGAAACAGCACTAAGCCTCTGAGGGAGGGAGTTGCTCGTGCCCACAGCTTGAAATCCTTGGGATTGTAAACAAGTAACTCCTAAAGCACCAACACGGGAATGCTTGATTTTACAGTAAAAGCCTGACGTGCGTGTTTTGAACTTTTTACGGATTGTTTGAGGAAAAAATACACCTTGGAAATAGTTCATCATTTGGATGGGTTATAAATCCTATTGTCAGCCTTAACTGCCTTACGCATGTTCACGTGACATGTTTAAAAACCCATTCCCTTTGAGAACTGGGGGTTTTTTTAGAGTGAACTTCAGCTGACACTACATGTTCTGGATGCCACATCACCTGTAAGCTTGAAATGGCACTTAGGACAAGGAGGAATTGACTCCTGTGTCGTAGGTCTCTTTTAGCAAAGGCAGAAGGAGGCTGGGCTTCTTTCAAAGTCGGAGGCTTGCCTGTGCTTTTGATGCTTAGCTTGTGTGTTCTTCTGTCTTTTTAGTCAAAAACTGTAGGTTGAAAATGTGATATGACTTCTTTAACTTACTTCTTATTTATTGCCTGTAGGTGACGAGATGCGTTTCTCTAGACCTTTCTACAATTATCCTCTGATTCGGAGCTACTACGCTGGTCATCGACAGCAACTGGAGCGTTTATCAAGGTAGGACGTGCAGGAAAGCTCTAGAGCAGTTCCACTGCAAATTCAGAAGCGGCAGCGAGTGGCTTTTCCATCAGCAGCTGTATTTGCTACGCTTCATGCATTTGCTGGCAACACTCTTGCCTGGAGTGATGCGTGTGTCCTGCTGAACAGAGAGGTTCCTTTCCCGTGTTGAAATGTTGATATATACCTCTGCTTAGTGCCCTTTGTTGGTATCATCATTGTTTTGACGTGCACGTAATTCATTGGCAATTCTGTGTCATTTGTTACCACTGGAAAAGGTCGTGTGGTGAGGACAGGATCAGTCACGGCCAGGTCAGCAAGGCACGGCCTTTGCAGAGCAATTGTTCTGGGCACAGAAGAAAGCGTGTTTTAGAAACAAACAAAAAACAAACAGAAAACAAAGCAAAAATAATCTCTCTCAATGACCAGTGATAGATGGCGATAAGGGGATTGGCCCAAATCTCCCACTCCCAAGCACCGCGGTGTCGTTGAAGGAGATGGGCAGAGTCACATGCAGCTGGCACGGCCAGCGCTCTCCTGGCGACTGGATAAAAGCCCCTTCCTCACGGGAACTCCCTTTCCTGGGCTGGCTCACGAGCATAATGGTGATGTGCCTTGGGTTAGGTGAGAACAGATTTTTCTTTGGCAACTGTTCTGTAACCTAAAGAAAGTCCTCAAGTAGCCGTGGCTGTGGCACCGTGAGCAAGGTGCAGCAGGAGGAGTCCAGGTGGAAGCTGCTCTATGTCAGGCGCTGGCTTTCAAGCTCCTCTTCCTGCGCGTCCTTCTCAGGTAACTCTCGTACAGGCTCACGGGCTCCTTAGAAGCACCACCTCCAGCGTGCTGCTTCTGCTCGTCCTCCTCGGGAAATGAAAGGCTGGCGTCGCAGCCCGCAGGAGCCTGCGATGGGCTTCTGAGGAATGCAGTGTTTCACAGGCCAGCCCTCCGTCACCGTGATGGCACGTGCAGAGGCGCAAACGTGCTGCTTCAGGGGATACCAGAATTCAGCTGCGGGCTCAGCTTTCTGACCGTGACTGTTTTTCAGTAACAGAAGCGAGGTGCTGAGACCAAAGCCTGACATTGCCGTGCTGGGGTCTCACCGCTGTGTGTGGGAACACTCCCGCTGGGGGCGTGAGGTTTGGGGTAGCTTTGCTCACACTGCCCTTGTATTACAAGTAATGCGGCACAAAAGAAAAACTGGAAACTAAAAGGTCGCTGCAACTTTCCCCTTAATAAGGGAGCTTTTTGGATTCCTATTTGGAGCTCCTTTAATAATTCACTAGGATCTAATGAGCACCTTTCACCCGACTCCGAAATTTCTTTCCAGTCTACTTCAAGTCACGATCGTGCCTTTGTCTGTTTGTTCCTTTCTTGGAGTCGTGGGAGCTTTAGCTGGGTTTGTTTTGGCTGGAGGAAATCTGTGACACCGAGAGGCTGGAATTAGTGTTTTCCTCTGTCAAATCCTCGCTACGTTTTGTTCCAGAGGCAAACGGGACTCTGACTGCCTGATGATCGATGGGATGGTTTCCCAGTTGGGAGACCAAGTTGAGAAGTTGTGGCAGAGAGATGAAGGAGGAACGGGGAAATACCCACCTCCTAGTTTACAGGTGAGTGTTGTGTTCGCTGAAAACAACCACCACCACCACCACAAACCCCAGCCCCAGCCCAGCCCTCCCCCAAAGCCAATGATTTCTCAAAGAGAGGACCTTTAAAAAGCTTCTACCTTTTCATTCCAGGCACTGCTGGAGCTCTATTTGCTAGAAGGCGTTGAAGAAAGCCACAAACATGCAATCGTATCCCTTGGAGTTATTTCTGTCACACCTCCAGTATACGCGCATCAGGGGTCTGAAATGTCTGTCACCTCCGCGTTCGATGCATTTTCTAATTTGTGCTTCAAACACACTGCGGATGAACACGTGTAGTTAAGAATTAAGTCGCAGACAGAAGCATTGTTGGATTTCTTTGTACTGTGGATTGTTTAGGAATTTTTAAAATGTTTTGTTGCAAAGTCTTTTCTGATGTGAGAAAACAGGTTTACTAAGCAATGTTAAAGGTAGAAAGCTCCCCTAGATTTTCTCAAAATGTAAACTGTTTTTCATTTTTGAAGCACCCACAGCTGTAGCAAACAGCTGCTTCCTCGAGCGATGCACTAGAATGTGCTGCTTCAGAGCAAAAGGATTTCTGACAGTGGTGTACCAGGACCTGATGTTGCTGAAATCATCCATTTTCCAGCACAGCTAAGAGGGCTTGCTTTTGTGCTGTTACAAGTGCGGGCACACAGAATAATAGAGAGAGAGAAGGGAAAAGTCGTTGGGCAGAAACTGAATTTTTAAGCTGCCGAAATACACTGTGTTGCTTTGGTTGTGTGTTGCCTGACCCGAGAGGGGAGCCTAGAGAGCAGGGGCTTTAAAGCTGTTGCACCCCGGAGCTCTCTGATGAGAATAGACCCCCCAAAACAGCTGTCAGAAAGAGAAAGTGACACTGCCGATGAGTGATCCACATACTGGTTTAAATCCAGTTTTAATCATCCAGAGCTAAGCTGTGCTGTAAGGACACCCTAATTTCAGTTGTTTTATATACGCTGGAAAGGAGGGAAGAAACCAGCTGTAGAATTTGTTTGCTTTAATAATCAAGCATTGGCCGTTCTCATGTTTTGAATGTCCAGCTGGTGGCTCCAGTGACTAAAGAGGGAGCCTGTGTTTCCAACGGAACTGTTTAAATATCGAAAGGCAACCTTTCTGAATGCCTTAGAGAAATCAGAGAGTCTGTCTTTCTGGTTATTTATTCAGAATGCAATTTTGTTGTTAGGGCCTGACTATCTTCAGGTTGCAACAGCATGAAATGGCAAGACTAATACATGAGTATTTTCTGCGTCCTACCACTATGATATTCTTATTTCCTTTTATTATCTATTAATGTTCTATTAACAATAGTAATAATGTTATTTCATGTGATAAATTGTTGGTCTTGCAAATCTATTAGCCTTAATTAGATACTTGATATCAGACAATTTACTTGCTGCTAGACATCACGCATCCCTTTCCGAACAAAACAGAACCTTCCGTCGACTCCTTCGCAGCTGCCTTTGCCATCCCTTCGGGCCTTGTTAAGCGTATCCAAGGATTTTGGCTTCTAGACCACAAGGACTATGATGTAAGCATGTGACAGTTTAGTTGGGCACACATTGCAATACAATGCTATGATCTATCAAATGATGTAAAAACCCTGGTGCTTAGCTGATACCAGGTGATAAAACATGGGAAGCTTCTTTTGTAATGCTGCTTCAGCAGCACCTTCAGCAATACGTGATGATCTGCAGTTTGGTTTTAATTGCATTGAGAGGAAATGGATTAAGACAATGAAGAAGTCAGCGTTAATGCTTGACGTGTGACTTGCCAAAGCCGTCTGTTCAGGTTGTTCTCAGCAGAGCAGTCGAGCGCTTTCTCAAAAGCAGTGGTTTGGGGACTTTAACTATTCAAACTGCCATCCTGGCAGCAAGACTTGAGACAGAAGACCGCAAAAGTGACTCTTCAATCTAATTCATGTTCCCTCTGATGCTGAAGGTTGTTCTTTGCCCATCACAATGTTAATATAACCTGTTTGCCTGGGAGAATGACTTGTCTTTATGAGAGGTGATGTTTGCCTACGGAGATTTGGTTATCCTGGCCAGGTGTGAATCACTCCTGTCAAAGGACTCCCTTTGTTCTGTACGGCTCACGGAATATTTTTTTCTGCAGACACTTCAGCATTTATATTTACCTGTCCGGTACCAAGCCCTTCATTAGTCACCATCTAAGTTTATTCAACAGAGATTCACCCTTACTGAAGACACTTTTGAATCGTTTTGTTGTGCGCGTGTGTGTCTCTATATCTTAAGAAACCTGATCTCTACCTTCTGCAGAGCTCCCTGGCCCTGCTGCTTGAACCAACTGCAACCAAACCTGTGTCGTGGCAAGACGTGCGAATTCTTCAGTCCCTCATGTGCCAAGGAGAGCATAGGCGAGCCCTCAGATACATGCAGGTGATGAAGCTCTCGGCCTCCAGCTGTAGCGAAGTGCGGCTTTTCCTCACTGTGCTGTTGTCCAATAGGTAAAGAAATATCTGCCACCATTTTGGCACTCAAATACTGTGAGAGGTGGAGAACAAACACTAGAAATCACAATCCCCTACACTTCCTTTGAACTTTGAGCACAATATCTGGGGGGCATCTTTTTGGTGATACCATTAAGATGCCTTTACGTCTCACAAAATTAACTGCAGGTGCATGGCGGAGGCTTGGGCTCTGCTGCAGGAACACACCGCTCAGTTAAAGGAGGAAGAGCTATTAAAAGACATGTATGACATCTGTCGGGAGATGGGACTAGTGGGAGACTTCCTGAGGCTGCCTTTCACAGACTCTGAACAAGTAAGTGTGGGCAAGAGGAAAATCTGAACCCCCTCTTTGCCAAGAGAAGAGGCAGGGTCATCATATATGTTTTCAAATGTGTTATTTCTCATAGAAGTGTTTGGAGAAATTTTTACGGATTCATGAGATTCTTTTAGTCCAGCATCTGCAGCGTGCCAACTGTACGGCAGCCCCACAGCTGAACCAGCCGATGAACGTTCATCTCATGGTAAGCGTAAAAGTCCTGCCAAGTGTGCAAGGTTCTCTCAGGGGTTACTAACTAGATTTAACAGCGCTCAGTAAGAATCCTGCTTTCTTTATCACACCCTTCTTTGAAATACTTGCAATAAGCCTCTGCACCTTACGTTACAGCTGAACCTAAAAGTTGAACAGAATGTGTCACTGCTCCAAAGCTACCCCGTGCAGTTGGAAATTCTGTGTTCCAGGCTGTTGTTGACTCCACTTTGAACAGTTTGTTTGTGTCTGAGGATTAAATAAGTATCTCCTGTCAGCCACTCTTACCATTCAGATATTCAGGGACGTACGTTATGTAGGGTTCGGATGATTGGAAGTTGTTTGGGTCACTGTGGAATGAAGAGTGTGTTGTATGTCATCTCTGGTATCTCACACACAGCTCTGGGTGCCAACCCACAGGCAACATTTGCATCATGGGTTGTTCTTTTTATTATTTCCTCAAGTTATAGCGTGAGGTCTGCAATTCCACAGCTTTCGTTTTACCACTTTTAGGACAGAAATTCTTACTTAACTTCTGAGTCTCAAAATAGGCAGGTCAAATTCTGTGTTATGGGAACTTCTGTTGTGGTTCTGTGATCCATTTGCTGCTTTCCAGAACCATAGTTTCCCAGGGAAGCAAACTTGTGGGGTGGTTCTGGAAGGTTGAGGTCCTGCGTTTGAAAGCTTCCATCCCGGGGGAAGGGGTGTGTAGGCAGCTTTCTCTTCCTCATTTTAATCCTCACTTCCTCTTGTCCAACGTAACCCGCCGCTGCCCTGGAGATTCAGTCACCTGGGGCAGTGGCGTTTCAGGAAAAACAAGGGAAAGGCTGCTGTTTTGTCAGCCACGTGAAACTTGTGGGTGCTGACAAGCGTGTCAGAATGAGGTTCTGCAGGGTGCCGGCATGGTTTTAGCTTAAAGTTGTAGGTTCTGCTATTATTCTAGTCTTCCTTCCTCTTGGCTAAATATACAGGGTGAAACTTCTTGCTTTACGCTTTTTGTTCACCTGAACGATCGTGCTCCTCGCTGGAGACAGAGAGCAGTTGCCAGACATTCTCTCTCAGCCCAGCACGGCAAGACCCTTCCTAGAGGTCAGAGGCAGCTGGCTGTAGAGAGAGCCAAGCCTTACCATCTGCCTTCGTCCGGACCAAGAGAAGGTAATTTTTAGGGGGGGAATATAACGCACAACTCACCATCGCTTTGATTGCACAAGGCTGATCGTTTTTCCCTCGTGCTTTACAGCTGCAAGACCAAAGCCAATCTCGACAGTAACAAAACCAGCTAATGCAGGAAATGTGGATCCAAGGGCACCTTTCAGCAGTCGTGTGTTGGCCAAAGTTAGAGAGTTATGGGTAGGAAACGAGCAGAAACTTCGTTGAGAGAGAGTTTTTCTGTTATGATAATGTTTGTTATGCAAAATACATATATTTATATTATGGTAAATATGTTTAGAGAATTTAAGATGGCTAAAACTAAAACCCTGATTACCATCAAGCTATTGGTGTATGGATCTTGCTAGACTTGATTGTGTGATCAAATAGTAACCTTTTCCCACTTGCTGCCATGTTTCTGCTTTGTTTCTGCCTTATTTACTTAAAAATAGGCAGAATGATAAAGAGCAGGAAAGAGGCCTGTAGCTGTCAGATGATTTTCCTACAGGTGGTGTGGCCAAATCAACCTCAGTTCTGGTATATTTGGACCTCTTAGTCTAGGCCAATTGGAAAATGCAATGAAATAATAGAATTTCACGTGGTAAGATTGCATTTGTTTCTTATGTTGTTGGTACTTTTGTCTTCTGTGCAAAACTTGCAGGTTTCCATCGCAGGAATGCTGTTCTCACCAAAGCAGTCACGATAATGAGTGCCTTTGAGATGCTCGGAGAGAAATGTTCTGCGGTTCCTTCTGAATTACAGCTGTTCCTCAAATAAAAAGCGTTTCCCAATGCACTGAGCTGTGTGGGTGACCCATACGTGAGGCAGAGGGAAAAATGCAGGTGACGGTGCCTGATGTGCCTGTTGGTTCAGGTCACTCACTCCTGGGCCGTGCATCACCCGGCGTGGTTCAAGAGCAGGCTCATCCCACAGCAGCCAACGGTGTGGTGTGCCTTGCTCTTGAACTTGGTTTAAACCCAGACTAGACCGTGAGTTATTAGTGAAAGCCTGATTGCTGGTATTTTGATACTACAATTGTAATGTTAATGGGCAGGGAGAGAAGGATGCAGGAGGGAGGTGTGTGACAGGCTCAGGGAAGAGCCCATGAGCGACGATCGGGTATGGTGCGAACAGAGGCTGGGTGCCCGTTGTGCGCCAAGAGCTCTTCAAAGCCCCCCGCACTCGGGAGAACCACAAGCTGTGCCAGGTGGGATTAGCACAGAGTGGTGCTACATGGAGTAAATGGGTCGCAGTGATCACCCAGCGGGCTTGAATAGGAAACCCCCGTGGCCCAGGAATCCTGGAAGTGACCATGGACTGGGCAGAGGGCAAAGACCTTGGAATATCCCCAGAGGAGGGGGTGCCACGTGCTGAAGAGGCCCCACTGTGGAACAAACTGCCAGAAAATGAGCAGCAGTGTGCCCTGCTCACTGATGGGTCCTGTCGCCTTGTGGGGAAGCATCGGACGTGGACCATGGCTGAAATACAGATATGGGCAGGCCCGGCAATGGACTATATCACACTCCCACAGAGCCGCCAAGGCAAGCGCCATGTGCTTACAGTGGTGGAAGCAACGCCCGGCTGGCGGGAAACATACCCCGTGCCCCACGCCACCGCCCGGATCACTCTCCTGGGGCTCGAAAAACAAGTGCTGTGGCGACATGGCACCCCAGAGAGAACTGAGTCAGACAACGGGACTCATTTCTGAAACACCCTCACAGACACCTGGGCCAAAGGGCACGGCACGGAGCGGGTGTATCACACCCCCTGTCACGCACCAGCCTCTGGGAAAACAGTCTGGGTTCTTCCTGCCTCAGGCAAAGGCAAACCCATTCGTGGCATTGCTTTTGCTCGAGGACCCGGGTGCACTTGGGGGTGATGCGGGAGGATGGACGAGTCCCGATACCGTCTTTAAACCAGAAAAGAGACACAGAAGAGCCTTGGCTGTCACAGGAAAGTTCAGCGGTATCTCCACCCCCAAACACCAGCTCTCCCAGAAAGGCGCTCTCGTTCCTCAAGTCTTCTGCAACGGGAGAAAGAAATGGAAATGAGCAAATAAGAGCAGGCATCAGAGAATGAAAGAGCATTTCAAGAAGAAACAGATCTTATGTTTGTCCTGCTGATGCTTCCACGTGCCCAGAGCTCCTCCTTGCCCGAGGGAAGCCTTGCCTGCAACCTGAGGAGTGCCCAGGTGGCCAAGGAGGCCAACAGCACCCGGGCTGGTATCAGGAATAATGTGGCCAGCAGGATCGGGGCAGGGATGGTGCCCCTGTGCTCGGCACTGGTGAGGTCACACCTTGCATATTGTGTTCAGTTTTGGGCCCCTCAGTGCAAGAAGGACACTGAGGTGCTGAAGCGTGTCCAGAGAAGGGCAGCGCATCTGGGGAAGGGTCTGGAGAGCAAGCAGGTCATATGAGGAGAGGTTGAGGGACCTGGGGTTGTTTGGTCTGGAGGAGAGGAGGCAGAGGGGAGACCTTATCGCTCTCTACAAGTACCTGACAGGAGGTTGTAGTGAGGTGGGGGTTGGTCGTTCAGGTTACTAGTGTAGAACGAGAGGAAACGGCTTCAAGATGCATCAGGGCAGATTTAAATTGGGTATTAGGAAAAATTTCTTTGCTGAAAGAGTGGTCAGATATTGGAAGAGGCTGCCCAGAGAGGTGGTGGAGTCGCCATCCCTGAAGGTGTTCAAACAATGTGTAGATGTGGCAGTTCAGGGCATGGTTTAGCAGACATGGTAGTGTTGGGCTGATGGTTCAACCTGATGATCCTAGAGGTCTTTTCCAATCTTATTGATTCTATGGTTCTATGATCCTCTTTGCTAAAACCCTCAACCAACACCTTGATCTTGCTAGAGTTCCCTCCACCCGCCTCTTGCATCCGTAGGCACTGCCAATCACTACCTAATGACTAACGGAGGAGCTAAGAAGCTCTCAAGGCTTTCCATCTCATCCTCAAGGGATGTCCCTGTTTCTCCAGTTACCATTCATGCATCCTAAACACACCAGCTGAGGCAGCTCACCTTGGTGAGGGGAGGACCTCCCCGAGGCACCTCCGTGCTCTTTGAGGTCGGAGCGCTTGTGCAAGGCTGCAGGAGGAGTGCGTTTGGTGCCCAGCACTGTACTGCAGGTGGTTGGTCTGCAGTGGGCGGGGAACGAGACAGGGCTGCTCCCAGAAATGGCGTGGGAGGGGAGGTCCGGGGGTCAGGGAAAGCAGGGTGGACATTCAGGGTGATGGTGTTTCTCTTCCCAAGTCACCATTACACGTGACAAAGCCCTGCTTCCCTGGAAACGGCCGAGCATCTGCCTGCCGATGGGAAGCACTACACAGCTCACTTTGGGAGTCTCTGTGGTGCCATTGGCCAGCGTATTTGGCTGTTAACTGAAAGGCTGGTGGCTTGATCCCACCCAGGGACAGATTCATCCTTCCCTGCCCATGGCAGGGGTTTGGAACTAGATGATCTTTAAGGTCCCTTCCAACCCAAACCATTCTCTGGCTCTATCAAAAGAGGAGGTTATTCAGTCCCCTCAGCAAAGGCCGAGGAAGGAAAGCAACCTGAGGCAAATTCCTTGTTCTGACCCTTGATTTTTTATGACTTTCCAATGCTCTCCCCCACCCCGCTCAGGGGGAGTGAGCGAGCAGCTGGGGAGGGGCTTAGCGGCCAGCTGGGGTCAACATGCCATTTAATTTGCCTTGTTTCTACGTTTAGTAAATCCAGCAGCAGTACTATGCTCTCAAATAATTTCTTCTTCTTCTTGATGACAGTAAACTTTATTTCTTTAACGTTATGCCTCCCATACATTCTTCCTTGACAAGACAGTTGTTTCTCCGTATTATGTTCTGGCATGAAGTTTTTAGAACAGCACTTTCCCTCTCCTTTCTAGCTGTTACCATTTAATGGCAACACAATTACTCGCCACGGGGAGGAATGAGAGCCTCATTCAGGCTGGAAGGCACCTTCCTAGATATCTGTAGGAAACATCCTACTTGAAGCAGGATCACACCAGCTTTCTCATGGTTTCATCCAGATGGGTCTTTGAAACTTCCAGGGATGGAGGCAGCGCACACTCTCCGGGAAACGGCTTCCCATCTCTGACTGCCCTCACATTGCAGCAGTTTCTCCCTATATTGAGCCTGAGCCACTCGTGTTTCAGCTCGTTGCCTCCTGTGCTCCTGCCTTGCACCACAGTGTCTTCTTGGAAGCCTCACCACAGGCGATGCAAGCCTAGTACATCCTCCCCGCAAAGCCTCCATGCTCCAGGGTGTACAAGCGCTGCTCCTTTGGCCTCTCCTAAGAGGACAAGTGCTCCAGCCGTGGCCACCTCTGTGGCCCTCCAATGAACTTCTGTGTCCCTCCAGCTCGCCCATGTCTCTCTGACACTGTGTAGAACCAAAACCTGGGCAAGTCCTCTGGGTGTGGTGTAACAAGCGCTGAGCAGAGGGAGATAATCACTTCCCCTGGCCGTGCTAGCGCTCCTACAGCCCAGGGTGCTGTTGGCCACCTTTGCTGATGGCTCATCTCTTGCCTAATGGAACCCAAAGCCCTGCAGACCCTTCCCTGCAGAGCTACTACCCGCCGAGGCAGTCCCTGGCCTGTGACACTGTCGAGTCTACATCCACTTTAGGAGCAGGACCTTGGCTGAATCTTTCCTGGATACCATGTGGTTGGTAACAAAGAGGATGGTGACAGACCACGAGCAGAGAGGATGGTGACAGACAAGCCAACCTGAGTAAACCCAGTCACCTTCTCCTTCAGTCAGCCAGCAGTGGGATCCAAGAGAACACGGTCTGGGGCACGGCCTTTCGCTCCTCTGCACATCCTTTGGGCACTGGGGAAAGGTGCACGCGACGTTTGCGTTTTCCCCATGCTCAGGGAGCTCCCTCAGGCTCCACAGCCACTGGAAGACAATGGGGAGTGGCTTCCCTGGGACACTGGCCTGCTCACTCAGCTCCCCGCGATGCTGCCCCTCCTGTCCCATGGGCTGGGAGGGATTGCGTTTGCTCAAGTGAGCCCTGGCTTGATCCCATCCCCCGCTGCCTGATCTCCTCCAGAGTCCTGCCCTGAGTCCCAGAGGCCGGGAGACCTTGCTGGGGAAGGCTGAGGCAAAGAGGGCACAGAGAATCTCACATCTCTCTACCCCTGCCCTTACTAAATCCAGCAGTGCCCACACAGTGTCTTTGCTTCTCCTTTAACTGTTCCTGAAGTAGGAAACACTCCTTACGGTGCCCTTGAGTTGCCTTTCGAGTTCAGACTGAGTTTGGAACTGGACCCTTGCTGAGTTTGGAAGGTGCTGCCCTTGAAGACGAGCTGTGCTGAGCTCTGCAACCATGTCACAGCTCTGGCTCTTCAATGGAACACCACATGCCCGTTTGGAGAAAGGAGATCCTTCCCTGTCACCTTCCTGCTGTCCTGTTTAACGATGGGGCAATATAAGTGATTGTCCTGCCCAAATCGTTTCCTCACAGGAGAAATAACAGTGCTGGAAAGCCGTGTCTCCCCCCAGCTGAGGGGGGGAGCATCAGGGATTCCTGCAGCCTGTTTCACAGCAGGTTCCCCCGGAGCCCCAGGGACACCTGGAGGGAGCCCCGAGGGGCAGAGAAAGGGCTGCCTTGGGCTGTTCCTCTGCTGCCGAGCTGGGCTGGGCTCCTGGCGTGGAGGGAGCTGCTGGCAATGAGGCAGCGCTGCCGAGAGACAGCTCTGCCCAGGAGCAGCTCCTCTGCCAAGCGCAGCAGGGCTGAGGGCACTGCCTGCAGGCACCGAGGGCAGAGGAGCCGGGCAGGGAGAGGGGAAAGGCAGCCTGGGCTGGGGGGATGCTGAGCGCTGACTGGGGGAGAAATCTTCGCCACCCTTGACACGGTAAGTCTCTGGCTGCAGGACAAGGCGGATGAGAATCCTGGCGGCATTTCTAGAGCCTGCCCATCCCATGGCTGGTACGGACTGGCAGGGTGGCTCGCAGCATTTCTGTAGCACAGAGAAGGACATGCTTCCGAGCAGGGCTTCCCGCTGCACCAGCCGAGGGACGGGGCAAGCCAGCCCCCTCCTCCCTTCTGCCAGGGATGGCTGCAGTGGGATGAAGGTGGGTGCGCACCCAGGGCTGCCCAGGGCTGTCCTTCAGAGCAGGGTCTGACTTGCACGTGGTTCGAAACTTCAACAGCCAAAATCAACACTGTCACGAATATTTTGGGGGTGGGGGGCTGGGCACAAGGTGGTGCATGCTGAAAGCAACCCTTTTCTAAAACCTGATACTAAAAATAATCCCTCCCAAAAGCCCAGAGATACCAGGGTCAAATAATAGCACTCTACGACACCACACCGCTCCACCTAAAGCAGGGTTACAGACATACCAGAGACCCACCTACAACAGCAAAACCAGTTTTATCCATGGCTGCCAGGCCTGTGCAGTGGAAACAAACTTCCCCTACAGGAAAATGAGGGATCCTTCTGCATGACAGCCTTCCTAAATCGTGCGTCGTCAGTGCCGGGCTGTCACGACAAAGGAGCCCCATAAATCGAATCCTGCAGCCTCCTGCCAGAACCTCTGCCGAGCGTGATGCGAAGGGGAGAGGGCATCAGCTGCCGTTGTCCTGCTGTGTTTGCATGCCTCCTGCGCTACCACCAACCCCAATTGCCAGACAGAAGAAAATGCCACCAAAACGGTGTGTGATGCCTTGCACTTTACTCCGGTTTCAAGACCTGATGGTACATCACAAGCGATTGATACCAGCACCGATCATCTCCCTGTGCCGAATCTGGGCCTGAAATGAAAGCTACAGCAGGAATGAGGAACATGCAAGGCTGGAAAAAGTTTAATTTGTCTTGGTGAATGAAGAAAAGTTTGTAAAGGAAGAAAATTTCTCTTGAATACAGGTAAATCAAAGAATAAACTACCTGACTGAAGCGTTAAGCATTACATTTCAGTGTTATACTATGTTTGCAAAAATCTGATCCTCACTATTAATACAAGCATTGTATTTTACTTTTTCCTTTCCTTTACTAGCAATTTTTACTTATCAGAAAAAAAAAAAAGTAGAAATAATTGATTACATGCATCCTTATGACAAGATTTTAATAGTTAAGCATTCAAATAATGCAGAAACTCTTGAAATAACCAGTCTCCTATTTCATTCCCCTCAAATCAGCCAGATCCGGAAAACTTTGTGAAGTTAACATCAAAATAAATTTTTGCTGTCAATGTCTTCTTTCTTCAAAGGTCAAATTTATGCTCTGCAGATTCTGAAGTGTACTGGGTTCCAGTGCTAGGAACATGCAATTGAGAATGACACCATTTATCTTCCTCAGCTACACCCAGATTTCAGTTCGCTGTATTTAAACTGAACATGCTTCTGCAGTCTGTTATTCCAAATCTGTTCCAAAATCCCAACTGATGTAAAATACTAAGATTTTATGGCAACACCACTTTAAAACACCAGCATTTTGAATCATACTTAATGCTGTGCAATGAAGTAAAGCAGTCACGCAAAGCCCAAGCGTTGCAAAGCGTGGCCGCTAGTTACCTTAGCATCCTCACGCCACTGCTTTAATGATGCAAAGCATTACACAAGGAACTAGGCAGTAAAGAATGAATCCCATAAATCTGCAGTTTATAAGTGGCAAGCTTCCTCACAGGATGTTGCTTCCCTTCTCATGGGGGGTCGGGTTGGGTTGGTTGTTCTTTTGTGGGTTTGTTGGGGTTTTTTGGTTTGGTTTGGGGAGGGGGGGTGTCCCTTTCCTTTTTCCTTAGTCTGGAAAACTGGGAAGCTGGGTCAGTTGTAGCATTATCCCATATGGGAGAAGATAGAAGAAGGTAAAGTAAAAACTACAGCAAAATGAAACATTGCCCTTCCTAAACTGTAAAAACTGGCCTTCCAGGAATCAATTGAGAGAGCTGCCTTATAAATCTCCTTCTTCAGTTGTCTACTCAGTGCATAAGATGCGGAAGTCAGAAGCAGTGAGGAAGGAGATTAAATAGGTTTAGAGTGACTTTGCGGAACAAATGGAATAGATTCCAAAGATTGCTGCTTAGGGTCTTGCTTGCTGGATTCGCTGCGTACAAAACAGCACACTGGGAACAGCTGCTGTGATCTGCACTTTGTATTTCCCAAGGTTTGCTTTCCAAAAGGCGAAAAGGACAGTCTCCTGCTCTCTACAAGTTCAGCATTCAGAATGCTGTCTTATCATTTGTTTTCTTTCTGTATACTTCAACTTTCTGTATATAGACAAATATAAAAAAGGATCTCACATTCAAATGCAGCATGTCCCTCCTTTCCCATTCTCACACCCTACCATAACATGACATGTACCACATATTCTCCCTGCTAAATAGGAGAGGATTGTAATTCAGAGTTAAGGGAAAGAGTTCAACATGCTCTCATACACTAAAAGAGTAGTATTTACTGGATTCATACATCAACATTAATATCACCAGATTAAATTCTCTCTATGGGTTTGATTCAGCTCCTGAGTCACTGACAGAGCTCGCATTTGCTTTGCTGATGAGGCATCAAACACAACATGAAAGAAAGCATTCATCTGAGAAAAATACTAAGCTTAGAGAACTGTACAGAGAAACCCCACCTGAGCCAGTTTAGAAGCAACATGCATGTAAACCTGGGTTATCGCTGCCCAGATTAATTAACACTGCCAAGGGTGAAGAACTTAGAAAACCCTTGCAAATGTGTGGATATCTATCAGATACCACTGTGATTAAAATTTGTAATAAGTCATTCGTGAACTTTTAGAAAGAGATGTTTTAAAGCTACTTCCTTAATTCTGTGCCGTATAAAACCACGGTACTTCATCAATCCCTCCAGAAGCTCACAGAAGTTTCCTGGGACTTTGCTAAGCGGTACAGCATATGCCTCCTGTCTGCACGTGCACTGGACCCCGAAACCAAACTGCCAAACTTATTAGCATGGCGTCACTTCATGTCATGCCGTATGTATCTGTGATTCGTGTGTGCCAAGGGCTCCCTCAAGGGAACAGCCTCCTCACCTTCCGCCTTACGCAGCTTCTTACGCAAACGTTTCCAATGAGGCACAACTCCTAGATATATGTATCTCAGATAGGTGGCATTGATCCAAAAAATTTACTGCTCAAATTCCTCTTTACGGGAGGGTCAAACCCAGCTTTTGGACAGCTCTACATCTAAATTTTAAAATCTGAAGTCGGGAAATGTTCTCATTTGTCGATTCGGTTCAGATAAGCTTTTTCTGAAAAAGACATAGGTGTCCAGGATTTTGGTTTGGGTCAACTTTTGGCACTGACGGTGCCTTCGGTCGGACCCTGCGGGTACCAAACAGAGAAGCAGCCGTGAGAATTCACGGGTCACAAGAGCACGTCAGTGGAGAAGCACTTGCATGGCAGCGAGCTGGGTGCGCTGCCTGAAGAAGCTCTCTGGCCTCTCTCGGTGTGCAGCAACTCGCCAAGAACAAGCAAGGGATGGTGCGGCTGAAAGGCACCTGCCCAGGGCAGGTGGCAACTAGGGTCCCACCTGGACAAGCCTTTCCTGTAAGGAGAAGCCATTGCTCCCCCCATCCAGTCCCACCTCCTCCCACTGGCACCTGCCAACTCTTCAACTTGTGCAGGCGGCTCAGGGGCAGTGCCAGGACAGCCTGCAAACGCAGCGTGAGGCCCTCCAGCAGGGCAGGCTCTCAGCACCCGCTTGTGCTCACTAAGAGCCCCCGTGAGCTCACGCCCGAGACCTCTGCAGGCACCTTTCCCACTCTGCTTCCATGCCATGCTGACAGTTTGCACGATGACTGGGAAGACACAGCATGCAGGACCAAGCGACCCTGTTAGAAGCTTGCACAGAGGACCTGGGGCACTCCGGGGAGAAAATACTCATTTAAATTAAAAGAGCTGGGTGTTGGCTTTGCAGCGCCTCTCTCTGCCTGCGGGCATTTGCTCAGTGGGAGGGAGGGTGGGGGGTTAACGCATCCCCTGCCCACCCCGCGGGTGGCTGAGCTGGGCTGGGGATGGCTTATGTCCACAAACAGGTATTTTTACATTTAAGATAATATCATTCTATTTTTATAAATAATAGATTTATTTTTTACAAATAAATATTTTGAAATTATAATATTTGTATTATGTATACGTCTATGTATAATATCATATACATATACACACAGACATAGATATGTACCTACGCATCCCACCACAAATCCACAGAGGGAAAGGGAAGAGGGGTTTCAGGAGGGACTGGGGTGCGGAAGAGGGGTGACATGACCCCGGGGCCCAGGACTCACCGCAGTTCCTGCTCTCTGCACTGCCAGGCACATGGCACAGCTCAGGCACTTCTGTCTCTCTCTGTCTGTCCCTGCCTCCCTCCCTCCCTGTGCTGCAGCCCCGCTCAGCCGACTGCCTTCCACCTCAGGGCACCCACGGGTGCCTCACAGCTCACACGGGTCCCTCACAGAAAGGAGACCACAGCAACAGGCTGTAGGACAGACAGGGAGGAGTTAGAAAATACAGGCAGGGAGTCAGACAGAGAAAGAAAGAAAGAAAAAACCAGTGATGGGAGATGGGAAGAGAGTAAGAATAGCAGTTCTGGGCAACTGCCCCCTTTCCTGATCACTGCCCAGGAACTGCTTGCACCGTATCCGATGGTCGCTCATGGGCCCTTCCCTGAGCCCCTCTGACCGTACGCCGGCAGCGTGGCGTTATAACCGTGCCAGGCGCTCTCCAGCACTCCCTGACCAGGACCACCAAAGCCCTCTCTCTAACAAACCACCAAGTGCCCCCTCTTCATAAGCGAGCCACCAAACGCACACACAAGCACTGCTCTCTGCCAGGAGAGCCCTCGCTAGCAGTTTAGATTAGCAATCAAGACTGGCAAGCACGCTTGACAGCAACACTCAGTTCCAGGAGGACAAGACATGTAGATAAAATCTAGCCACTGCTTCACACCAGGAAAGTGATAAATGTCGGTCTTTTGCAGGTCTATATTTCAATATTGCTGGAAATTTTTTCAGTTTTCAAGTCCTTTAATGACGGTTCACGGTTTTTAGTATTTCGTATAAAACCAAGATGTTGCTGCTGACCCCACCTATTGAATAGCTGCGTGTTTTAATTGCCCAAGCCTCTGGCTGAGTATTCATGCCATTGAACGTTACTCACTGAAGGTGTGTGCGTGAGGCGTGAATCCAACCTTCGTACCCAGGTGGCGAATAGGAGTTTCCCCAGGGACGGATCCAGAGCAGGGAATTAAGCTCTCACCCTGCACTGCGCTTTGGAGGAGGAGCGGGTTTGTGCCCCTTCTCCGAGTGGATGGTGAGCTGAGGGGTATTTCGCCCTTAGGGAACCTGAAGTTAAGCCAAAGAATGTCGAGTGAGTTCAAAACCCTGCCCAAGCCTTTGGAACATCCCGGCTCTGTTCACTGAGGCAAAGGAGTATTTTAGTTGAGCAACACTTATGCTGGGTAAAATGAGAGGATGAGAGGCTTTTGCTGCTTCAAATACTCATGGAAATGTCATTTTAAACGTGGTTCTTCAGACGAGATAAGTCTGCACCTCTTTTCTTAGCAGGACAAAAGTTCTGAGCCTGTTCCCAGAGATAGAAAGAGCAGAGGAATTCCGTGGAGTTCCATGGTGGAGGGGAAAGATCCCAACCCAAAGGGTGCCGTGCTGACAAGCAGTGGGAAATACGCGATGCCAGCTCTTCCTGCGTAAGTATGGAATGAATTGGACTGACCGAGCAGTGAACAAGAGAAACCACGCGCAGAAGTGTGAGTGGCGATGCAACCGAACTGGCCAGCGCCTGTAGTGACGGGGGAGGAAGCACTGTCATTGCGTCTTAATCTTAAAATCTGTGATACTGTCTCATGTTGCAGTAGGGTGGTCCCCGTGTTCATGCCCCTGGAAGCTGGTTAAACCTGTGCTGTGCTAAGAACGTGTATTTCTGCAGAGCATTTTGGTGGTGTTTGTAGCGGAGTCGTTCTCTTGGAGAGGTCGTTTTGGTTCTGTTTGATGTGGCAAAGGCTCCTTGCAAAACGTAAGAAATTGCCGCTGGGCTGAGATGTCCCCCCCCTCTGACTTCTATGAACTCCCGTGTGTGGAAGGGACGGAACTTTTCCTGTTGCTGTAAATTAAGAAAACACTCCTGTGTGCTGAGAGGAGCGGCTGTTTTAAACTGCGCTTGGTAGCACTTCTGTTTTGCTGCCATGGATCTCCTTCTGGAGAAGCTGTAACACAGGCTCCTTCCCTTTCTAAAATGTAATCACTCAGAGACGAACTTGATCGGAGACTAACTTGGTGCTGCGCCTGCAATGTACATTTGCCGCTTGGCAAAGGAGAGGTGGGATTCATTTCACCTGATTTCTAGCTGTCCAAAAGTTATTTTTCTGGTCTGAGCTAATTTCTTGCTTGGAGAGTTCTGCAGCAGGAAAATTGTTCCCCCCTCCCTCTTCTGGTCTTGTGGCTCTAGAAGAGTAGTTTAATCTGAAGGCCTATGTTTTAGAAGGCGAATGTGGAGTGAGAAGAATTCCACCTGTTCTCTTCCTTTGATAAAATCCAAAGCTTGGAAGAGTTTTCTTTGAGCCATCTTTAAACTTTCCTCTCCCACCAGGCCCTCTCCCCCTCCAGGGAAGCTCCTGTGCGAGGAAAGAAGGAAAAGCCTCCCTTTTTGCCAGAGGAGCCATCGCCCTCTTCTTCCTCCTCATCCTGCTCTGGTGATCCTAGTCCAGATGAGTTGTTGTGTCTCATTTGTGAAGATACAATGTCCGATGCCGCTGTTAGTGCCTGCTGTGGAAACAGCTCCTGTGACGGATGTAAGTGCAGCTCCCACGGTTGTTACTTCAAAACATCACACCTGATCTTCTGAAAGCAGAAAGAGGAGATCAGGGAATTACTTTGTCACCAGCTCTATTTAAGACTTAAGCAGAGCCTGAACAGGAAAGGACTCTTCTCACTTAAAGGGAAAAAAGGCAGGAAGCTTTTTTCCCTTTTTACGTATGTAGTTAAATCCTCTTGACAGGTGGAAGGAGGAGTTTGAGAAGAGAGCCTAACTGCGCAGGTGATCACAGTATTAGATATCGAACGCGTTTGGTTTGTCCCCAGCCCTTTCCCTCACACAAAATTATAGAGCCATCTCTGGTGCCTTCCTGTGGTCTGCAGCCAACGGGGAGCTGGGCATTTAATCCACACTCCTCTCCACGGGAGAGGTGGTTAAAAACTTCAGAGCTGTGCCGGTTGTAGCTGGGATAGAGTTAATGTCCTTCAGCGTCGCTGGCAGAGTGCTGAGGGCACACTGATGTTTCAGCTGCTGTTAAGTAGCGGCTCCGTGTCGCTAAGTAGCGCCTCTGCTAGTCAGGGGCCTCTCCAGCTTCCCGAGCTCTGCCCGACAGGTATGAGTGGCCGCGCCAGGGACCCCTCTGCCCGCCCAGCTCCATCAGGGGTGATGCCCAGGTGCGAGGGCAGAAGGAGGCCCCGAGCCGTGCGTCAGTCGGCCAGAGTGAGTCGGCCAGCGTCAGTCGGCCAGCATCGCCTGCCCGCACTCAGCTGGCTGGCGTCAGTCAGCGTCAGCGTCTGTTGTCGGGAGTCAGTCAGGACTTAATCCTGTCGGCACCGCTGACCCCCCGCCTGGGGTGTGGGGCTGAGCGCGGTGGTTCAAGTGCCGCCTTAGGCCCGTCAGTCAGGGTGGCTGTGTCAGCCTTGGCTGGCAGCTGTCACCTGCCTTTGGGCACACGGTGCCGTGTCCTGCTCTGCTGAGGGCGGCTCCTCATTCCCTGCCTGCTTCAGCTCGTTTTCCTGCTTCCACGTGCCTGGGCTTTGCTGGTTTAAGGCAGTGAAACGAACTTAATCAGGCTTCCCTTAACTTTGTGTCTTCTGCCTAGTGAGCCGTCGGACAGAGCTTTGGAGGAAGAATGGTGACAAGCCCCTGCTGGTGGGGTGGTGTTTTACTGGTGTGGAGGAGAGGATACTTCAGTTGGTGGGAGCGAGTCCCCAAACCCCGGGGCCTGTCGCGTGGGCTGCCAACGTTTCCGCAGCTCCCCTCGTCGGGCGGCTGTTTGCAAGGGGTGTGTTTGAGCACTGGGGGTTCAGCAGCCGCCGGGCCCTGGCCCTGGGCAGCCTGCTCTGGGGGACCCTGCCTGCGCAGGGGCTGGACCAGCTGCCCCCAGGGATTCCGGAAGGCCTTTCTCTCCCTTGTGACTCCGTGACTCTGGAACTGGTGCTGCGAGGGGCCAGCGCTGTGGGAGCGCTGGGAACGTTGTCTTCCCTGGGCTCTGCCTCTGTCGGGACGGCTGCGTGTGCGCTCTGCCCTGAGACACTCGGCGCCTGCGCCCGCCTGTCCAGGTACGCCAAGCAGTGTGCAACAGAGCACACTTTCAGGAGTGACCTGAGGAGCTTTTGCTAGCTTGGCCGCGTTGGAGAGGGACTGCAGCTCCTGCATGCAGGAATAGTCGTGTTGGAGAATAACCCTAGGAGGCAGCTGGGTGAAGGGGCTCTAGTGTCAAACGCTGATGTGTCTCGGGTTTGGGTTTGTTCATGTAAAGGGAAATGAAATCTGTGGTCTGCATCAGATACGGGATCGGGGCTGTATTTCTGGGGAAAATGTCACTGAGCCAGTCATGAATAGTAATTCAAAAAGCTCTATAATTGTGATCTTTCCCTGCTGTTCAACAAAGCGGATGCTGTTTTTCTCAACAGAGCATAGTTTTTCTTCCATTTCTTCTTCTTTGGCTTCTTCCCACTCTTTGTCCTCTTTCCTTAGACAATGTGACCCGAGCAGTGTCAGGCAATGGTGTCCCTTCTCTGACCACCAAGTAACGCTTCCCTGAGATCACTTTAGCTTCCACATCTGGCTGAGTGAAAGAATGACGCCCGTCAGCCTCAGCCTCCCTCCGTGCGAGAGTGAGCCTCTACGTGCACGAGGGAGTCCAGAGCTGACTGAGAGTGCCTTGGGTGCTGCCCTTTCTAAAAGCGAAGGGGTTTCTTGCAGCTCTCCTTGCAAAGTGCGTGTGTGGTTTGACATGTGCATGAGCTAGCAGGACGGCTTACGGCCACAGAATGGAGATGGGCAAATCCCCTCTCCTTCTCCCCGGTGCAGTGTCCTGCCTCCTTCCTTGTGCCAGCTTTTATGCTTGCTGGCTCTCTCTGCAACCCCGTTTCACTCTCTAAGCTGGTGGGAAACTCTCTGCTCTTGTGGGTGCGTTCCCTGTCTGCTTGGGGAGTTAATGTGGCTCCTAAGGAGCTCTAAAACGTGTGCAGGTCAGGGCAAGGGAAGGCACAGGGATACAGGAGCAGAAGGAAGGAGCAGATGGAGAGATGGGGGCAGCAGCAAGGCCTCTCTTTTGGTGGCACTGAAGTGAACCTGGTTTGTGACATCACGTCTGCAGCTGCGACTGACCGTATCTGTAGCTTTTCCTTCAGTAAGCCCGTAACATTGTTGGCCTTTGAATCTGACTTTCATGTACTACATGTCAGTCAACGGTGACATCCCAGAACACTGACTTGGCTGGATGTGATTCTGCTCAAACATGTAATTTCTCAACTTGTTCTTTCTTATTTATTTTCTGGAGCTTTTTAATGCAAAACTCACTCTCTGACTCGTGCCGCCTTGCTTGACTTGACTCCAGTGTCTTGGGCTTTTTCCCATGTTGTTTATCCTGTCAGTACCCCTGCGTCCCTTTTTGTTGGTGATCTCGTAGGCATCAGAAAAGCAAAGGATTCTGCTTTTGCTCTGCTGTGAGATCCAAACCTGTCCTGAGTGCCCTTTTGTTAAGGAAAAGAGCCGCAGGAGGTGGCCGGGAGATTATTCACGGCAAAGGGATGAAAGTTCTGTCAATCTCAAAAATGTCGATGGCTGTCAGGAGCCTCTTTTGGCATTTTCTTCTCTATTCACAGTGAAGAATGCGAGACCTCGCGGCTCAGGTAACGAGCAGCCTGCTGCAGTTTCCCGAGGTGACCATTCAGGCTCTTGGGGAAGATGAGCTCACCCGAGGGTCTGTGCTGCGTGGGCGGTTTTCCAGAGGTGAGCCTTTTCCTTGAAATTGGGTCTTGCTGTGAAGTTGTTACTGCCTGGAGGTGACCTGAGGCACGGGGTCACAGCATCAGCTGTGTCAGGTTGGTGCTGCTCAGGTGCGTCAGGTTTTGAGAGAACAGAAAGGATGAACTATGACAAAATGATGAAAAATGTTAACATTAAAACATTAGTAGAGTTAAACTTTGAAAGGACAACAGCCTGCGGCAGTCTTGAGCTATTAAAATAACACGGGCAAGTCAGTGAGCCCTCCTCAACTTCTAATGGAATGAAAGGCAGTTTACAAAAAAGTCCTGGTGTGGTTTTGGGCTGTATTTATTGGTACCATCATAACATCCCGTGCAGAACTAGTTCTCCCACAGTGTTAGAGAGGCAGCCTCCCCTGCTTTTTCTTTCCTAGCCTGACTAAAAACAGAAGGAAGAGGAAGGAACAGAAGGAAGAGCCCCCTGTTGGGCGCTGCAGCCAGGTTTGCAGAGCATTTAATGGGACGCAGAGGAGTGTCCCGGGAGAGCTGCTGAGAGCGGCTGAGCAGATGAGGTAGCTGACTTTGTCGGTGATCTGAAGGTAGAGCCGGGGGCCTGCCTGGGTGTCCGGGCTTCTGCTGAGACCATGTAGAATCTCTCTGTGTGACTGTAAGTGCAGTAGTTGAGTTAATACTCCCTTTGTGTTGGAAGTAGT
This sequence comes from Phalacrocorax carbo, assembly GCF_963921805.1. Classification (NCBI taxonomy): domain Eukaryota; kingdom Metazoa; phylum Chordata; class Aves; order Suliformes; family Phalacrocoracidae; genus Phalacrocorax; species Phalacrocorax carbo. The sequence goes on along the minus strand of NW_026990539.1, from coordinate 480,012 downwards.
TCAGTGAAACTAAATGTGCTAACTTCTCTCTGTGATCAGCGCGTGTAAAAGTTGAAATTGGCTCCCGCAGTGCCCATTTTAAGGTAATTCCTTGTTGAAGTCCAAACCCCTGCCCAAAGTAGGCGTGTGTCGAGCAAAGTTAGTCAACTAGAAAAGAATTGGCTGAGATTTTGCCATATTTGAGGTATGCTTTAGGAGTTGTATTCCCATATGTATTTAGATGATTTCTAGCAAAACCAAGCTGAATATGGTATAAAGACTAGAGACCAATCTATTGTAATCTTTATCCCAAACAAGCAGAATTCTTCAGTGCAGGAATGACAAGTCCAAATGCAAAATCATAAGGTGGTTCATTTTACGATGCATTGGTTGAGGATTCAGTGGGTGATTTTCAATAATCGACCCGAATTCGGTAAGCCTCTCTTGCTCTGTGAGCTACTTCTGTTGAAGCAAAGGGGCAGTGATTGTGATTTTCCCGTTGTTTTCAACCCTCTCTTGGGAGTGTGCTTTAGCCAGCCTTTTCTCTTCTTCCAGGGAGAGATGGGCTGGCCTGGCTGGCGTGTGGCCCTCAGCTGGAGGTCGTGAGCGCTGTGACGGGAGAGCGGCTCTCTGCACACCGTTTCAGTGGAGCCCGTGAGCAGCCTCCCACCATCCGCGTGGTGAAGGAGGTTTCCTGGCAGACGGGAACGGGGCTGCTGGTTGGCTTGAGAGAAGCAGAGGGAAGTGTTCTCTGCCTGTACGACCTTGGAACATCGAGCGTGGTTACAGCAGTAGTTCTGCCAGGAAGGGTGGGTGCTTTTTAATGGGGGAAACGTTGTCAGGTGCTGCATAACGCTGTTTCAGGAGCAGCTTTGGAGCGTCTCTTTGCTAGGACGTCCATTTTCTCTATTGTGTCATCATACTGTCACTGCAGAGTGTCCAGTCGAGAGCACCTTGATGTGAAATCGTGGGGTTAACGGTACCGTTATCCTTTGAGTTTGCTGAGAGTCAAACAAGTTTTCTGGTTTTACAGTAGAGCACGTAGTTACCTCATTCTCCACTTTGACAAAAAGGCCTGGAAAACTACCTTTTTTTTTAGCCAGAGTGACAAAGAACTCGTCCTCACCCTGCCTTTCAAGTGTTGGTAACATACATGTCCTGAATGGTTCATTATGTCAGAAATACTGTCTTTAAAACATCTCAGACTTCCATGGCTGTGCTGTAGCTGACTTCGGCACATTCCCAGGAGTCTCGGACTAGCAAGCAGGTGACTTTAGAGCAAAGCACATTTTTCTGTTGACTTAGGATGGGAAAAAACAGGCTTCACTGCGTTACCTGGCAGGTGGTTACAGACTGACTTTCAGCCTGAAGCCCTTGAACCTCTGCTTATTGCATATGGTGCTTGTGCCGGTGGGATACTCTGGTGTAACGTTGCTAATTTTCCCTGCCTTCTCTAACCCATAAACTCAGATGACGTCCTTTCCCCTCGGCTCCTTATCTGAGTGTAGACAAGAGTCACCTTAAGGTAATGGAACATCAAGGTTCCCTCTGTCTTTACCACCTTAGAATCTGCGACAGATAAATACTTCCGTATTACTCAGCTTTCCAGAGCGTGGTTTGGTTTGACTTGCTAGAATCCAGGCGGGGTTTGTTTGTCTGTAGCGCTACAGTGTGACTGCTGGCAGTGAGCGTTTGTGTGGTGGTGATTTCTAACGAGCTGAGCTGGGTTGGTGCTCCGCTGTGTGGGTTTGCCGATCGTCCTGATAAATCTCAGCGTTTGAGATGGAAAGGCAAGCTGTGCGCTGGCATAGACGTGCAGTCATTCAGACTTGTAAAAGCAAATCTGAATTGAAAACATTAACGGTATTAAATTGGTTTATAAAGGTTGCATGTTTCAGAGCACTGGAATGGTATTTTCCCCACTCTTCCTGGTTTGTGTGAGGCAGAAGGGCAGCATGCAGAGTCAGGGAGCTGAGACAGGATTTCTGCGTTCGTTCCCAGAAGGAGCTGGCAGCAGTGTAGGAGAGTGTGCAAAGCCAGTGGCTGGTGCCGTGGGAAAACAGGCAGTTCCAGGAGCTTCTACAGGGAAAACTGAAGCGTTAAAACTGGGAAGCTGTATGCAAAAGTGGAAAAGGTGGATTTGGGGCCAGTTGTACAACAACAAAACGAGACCTTAAAAGAAAAAGAAGTTAACAGCAACAGGGGAACTTTGGCTGATTCCGCAGCACGATATGTGCAGTGTTTCTGCTTTCCTCCTGAGAGTCATCAAGGCTTGGAGCAGCAAGAATTCGAATAATCAACGCACTTTTGGTGGTGCTTTGAGTAGCTGAGAAGATTGGAGATTTCATCTGATTTCCAGGAAGTGTGAAACAATATAAAGTTGTCTCAAATACTGCGGGCACTTCTAGGAGTAGAATTCTTGTGGCCCAGGGGAAAGGTAAATTCTGTAGCAGATTGCCAGGCAGCACAGTCACAGCAAGTGCTTGATACGGGAGGGGAGAGAACTTTGGGGCTTCGAGGTTTGGTCAATTTTTCCCCACCTCTGGGGAGAAAACCCAATCTATATAAAAAAAGGACTCCTTGTGGTGCTCACTGCTCTGTTCCGTTGTCGTGTAACAGGTTGCTGTTGATGTAAAGCTCCCTGGTGTCACTGTGTGACATTATGCAAGGAGGCTGAAGGGCAGCCCGTGTTCTTTTGTTGTGGAGCCTTAGTGCAGGAGCCCTCACGTGCTGGTGTCTCTGCTGGAGCCGTCAGGGCTGTCCCGGGAGGGGCTGCAGGTGCGGAAAGGTCTGTCTCCATCAGGGCCTTGTACTAAAGCTGCTGGCAGGCGGCTCCGCGTGTTACAGAGCAGCGTGCGCTTCTCCTCAGCCGGAGCTGGCTTTTGGCGAACCAGCTGCTGGGCTTTTTGCCGCTGTTTCGGCACTGAAATCTTTTCTGCTTTCCCTGGTTGCTCTGTTGATTCTAAATGAGGACTGGTGTAGCTTTCCCTAAGCTGGTATCTCCCTTCCGCTCTCTGTAACAATACTCCCTTGCCGTGGCAGCGGTGTGTCTCCCCTGCAACTTGGCCGCTGCCGCGTCTGACTGAGAGCCGAGATTTGCCCTAGTACCTGTTTGGCAAAGAAGGCGTGGGCTGTATCCCAGTGCTGACGGGCTGGGGGCCGTGGGAGAGCGAGAGTGAGTTTGGCCTTTCTTACTCCAGTCCCTTAAATACGGTCAAGTTTCTTGCATTTAACGGATTTTCTGTGTTGTCTTTGAGTTAATGGTTTCTAAGTAGAAAATGGAACTTGGTAAGCTGTAATAACAGACTGCACCATTGCAGTTGGAGTGAGCTCAGCGAAATCCCTGCAGGAAACCCCATAAACGGAAGGCAGTAACGGATGTTTGTACAGGACATTTTTGGGGGTTGGTTGGTTTGTTTGTTTTGTCTGGATATAATTGGGATCAATGCTGTGTTTTTAAGTCTGAGAACCCTGTATTTACTTTCTTGCTTCTGATGGGCTGATTCTGGCTTCACTTTTGAGTCATTTCTATCAAAGCTCGTCAAAGAGCTGAAATACTAACTTGTAGTTTTCCTGTAGGTAACTGCTGTAGAGCCCATAACTAACCCCGGAGGAGCCAGCGTGAGGCCTTGGCACCTGCACCGGGCTCTGCAAGGGTTTTGTGGCGTGGCAGCGGTGGCGACAGATGTTGGTCATCTGCTTGTGGTGGACCTTGGTTTGGATGATCTCTCTTGCAGTCAGAGGGAGAATGAACCATCGGGTGAGCTTGCGGTTTCTAAACTTGAACGGAAAAGTAAGAAAACTTGTGTCTTTTCAATCAACAACACGCATCCCACTTTGAAGCTACTGCTGTGCAGACGTTTATGACTGCTGATGACAGGTGGCGGTTTGACATCGTCTGGCCCTGAAAGGATTAAAAATGGGAGTGGCTTCATACTCCTCCTAAGGTTACAAATACCCCCTCCCACCAGGGTCCCTCTGTCACGGTGATTCTCACCAGTGAGGGGTAGGAATCTGACCATCTGAGTCGGTGCAGCTGCCTGACAGGAAGGTGTGTCGGACGTGCCCTATTTCCTGGGAATGTTCTTCTGCTTCTGTTCATTGACTCGGGGCAAAGTTGAGGCTTGTTTTTTAAAGTAAATATGCCTTACCAAAATCCCTGCATTTCACCAAACGGAACCTGTACTTGGTGTACTCGGATTGCATACGCTGTTTTTGCTCTTACAAGAGTGGCCTCGGGAGCTGGTGTCACTTCAAGTAGCTTCACCGTGAGGCCCAAACTGCTGATGTGCAGAGCCCAGGAAGAATTTGTCTATGGAGGTTTCGCTTTCACCTGGTTTTGAAATAGGAGCGAGGATACCTGTCCAGTCAGAGAGTTCCTGTGTGCTCTGAATGCGTACAAAATGGGAAGAGCAGACAAAGTATTGCATCAATGGGTATTTTGCCAGGGACGGTAGAATTAGATCATCCATGTTGTCACGTCAGTGTTTCAAATGCAACCTGAATGGCCTAACGCATTCCTTTATTGTGTGGTTTTGTGCGTGCAGGTCTAACAGTTGTCACTAGAGCTGCTGCTGGCGTTTCACAAGGAAGAGCAACCGTGAGCAGAGCAGGGAGACATCTCTGCCTTCAGTTACAGTGTCCTTCAGGAACAGCAATATCGACCCTGTGCTACATCAGCAGAAGCAACCAGCTCGCCGTGGGTTTTTCCGACGGCTCCCTGTCACTGTGGAATATGAAAACTCTGCAGCGGGAGTAAGTCGGCCTTTGCACTTGGTCACGCCTGGAGGTGCAGGGCTCTCAAGGCTCTGCTTGAGGAGGAAGTCTGTTAATTTAAAGAGCCCTTTTTCAGGGAGGGAAATGTGGAGTGTAATCTTGGCCTGTTTAGGAATCCCCTTCTGAAGTAACCATTGAGCCATACCTGGATTCAGTGGGCCGCCTTCTCCCCAGCGGGCTGGGATTGTTCTCCTTATTGTGCCCGTGGGCTGAGGAACTGCGGAAAGCTCCCTTCTCTGGGTTCTGTCAAGCAGTCAGGGTGTGAGAGAGCTGCTTTCCATAAGGCAGTTTGTTCCACCAGCAGTATTCAGTGACAGCAGGAGTTGTGTGTGTTTCAACGAAAGAGATTGTAGACATTATTTCTCAGGACCGGCTCCTGCAATGAGGGCACCCATTGAAAGGCTGAAGTATGTTAATGATGGGATTGTGGTGATCATATTCTTTAAAGCGTCCCGGTTGAAAGGAGTGAGACGTGAAGGATCAAGAGCTGATCTGTGGCTGAAAAGACATTCTCTCCCACATTTCAGCCTCGACCAAAAGAGGGGACTGACCCATGCCAAGGCAGCGATGCATGGGAATGAAAGTCTGCTTGGAACACTTGGAGGGGGAATAAGGGTCATGTCAAGGGATAAGCAACAGAGAAATGAGGGAGATGATTTCAGCTCTGCCAAAGAGCAATCCCCCCTGGAATATCTGACCCAATTCAGATCGGGATTCACTTAAGCAAATCTGCAGTGACTCACCGGGAACTATTGGCGGCATGAATAGAGAGTGGAGGGATAGTGAGGCGGCAGGAATAGATTGTGAAGGTGCAAGGAAAGTTGAGAAGTCTGGAGGAGAAAGGCTTTAGATAGTCCAAGTAAAGAAACAAGACACTACTTTTGTTTGGCGCTGTTTTCAGCGTGTGCAGAAGAGAGGCTGCATTTTCAGTTCAATATTGAAGCAGGCGACAAGAGTAGGAAGAATCTTTTGCCTGGCAGCTGAAGGAATCTTTCATGTTCCTGCTCCGCAGGCAGAGGAGGAGATAAAGCCAGGTTATTGCCCGTGCTGGACAGTAATTTCCTCACCTCGTGGCTGTTGCATCAAAAGCAGTCGCTCCCGTGACTCCCTTGTTTGAGACGGGAGTGGGACCTTCTGTGCCTTGAGGAGAAGCACGTCAGGGGCTCTTTGCTCAGAAGATGCTTCTCCCCTTCTACAAACAGGCAGGGCCACCAGGCTCACCTGCTTTCTGTTTTTGTTAACCCTGCAGGCACCACTGTCAGCTTGAAGGAGGAAGGATTCCTGTCTGCGCCGTTACTTTTCAAGAGCCTGAGCACGATCCTCGCAACTGTTGTTACTTGTGGGCTGTTCAGTCGACGCAAGAAAGGTGAATAAAAGCTTACTATCGGCCACTGGTTTGTTTTTTTTTTTTTGAGCATTTGTTCACCTAGAGTTGACCCACGTGTATTTGTTTTGTTGAATTAGCCGTGCAGGAGATTCTCTCCGGTATGGAAGGGGCTGACGGTGCGATTTGTACAGGATGTAACAGGGATGGAGAGGGACCTACTAGTTCCTCCCTGCTGAAAGGCAGCAAAGCGACAGTGGCTCTATTTCTGTGCTGGCATTCTTCAATGGCTTCCTTTGTTTCCTGATGACTGCTTCATGATTTGCCTGATATTCACACCGTGGTATTAAAATACCATGGAGCGCAGTGGAGGCTGCAGCTCCAGAGCACTGACGGTGCGGATCCACCAGCCTGCTGCCCCTAAAGGAGGAGGTGACAGCATGGCCGGTTCCCTGGTGCCAGCCTGAGCCTTGGTGAGCCAGCTCAGCTCGGCTGGCAGGGAAGGTGCTCAGCAGCCAAGTCGGTGGTTTCCTGCTGGGCTAATGACTGAAAGGAGGGTGTGGAAGGTGCCGTGTGTGCAGGGGAGGGACTGGAGCTTTGGTGGGAAGGGAAGGGGAGAAAGATCTGCCCCTCTCGGCATCAGCAAGCTATTTACTCAGCTCGGCTGCTCATGGAGTGGCAATCTTTTTCAGTTTGACTGTAAAGCAGTTTTGATTGCGAGCTCTTCAATGCCAAGAACTGTTCCCAACCATTTTTACTCCACAGAACATCTTGAAGCTTCCAGATTGTATGGGTAGCCTTTGCCCCAGAAGCTGTTAGTGTCCAAATTTCCTCCTTTGTGGTTTAGCGGCTAAATGTGACCAATTCTCAGGTTTTGGGAAGGGCTGTTTTTCTTTTCAGCAAGACAGTGCTATTCAGGAAACCTCAGCCTAGACCTAAGGAAAGGGTAACGAGGACTATAAAGCAGCTTTGTAACCAAATGTCACCATTTGTACCTTTTCCAGTGAAGGCGATGCCGTGAGTTTACATCTGTTGCAGTTAGCGTTCGCAGACAGGAGGCCCTTGGCTTCAGGACAAGCCATGTACGAGGTAAGACGTGCACGTCCGTGAAAGGATGGAAAGAGTCCTTTTCCCTAAGGGAGTATCAGTGAAGTTGGCAGGGGGAATATTGACCATGACAATTCAGAGATGACTTAAAAAGAAAGAATCTTTTGCTGAGCCTTCCCGGGCACGGCCTTTGTCCATACTTTTTGAAAAGAAGTCGTACAATTTCATACCGCCGTGTCGTGTGTTCCAGCCAGGGCCGCCTGCAAAGAGCCCGTATAAATTCAGTTCCTGAAGAGGCAGCAGGTTTTACAAATAAAATGATTCTTCATTTAAACACCAAGTGAATGGCCTGTAGGAAGAGAAGACAGGGCTTTGAGTAGCTCTGTTTAACCAAACTGCAGAGTTGAATAAGGTTCTGTCTGTCTCCCTTCCTTAAAACACGGGCGTACAGCTTTATTCTGTTCCGGTCTTCAGGTTTAAATTCTTGTTTTCCCTTTGAGCTCTGTCAGCAGGACTTCACATGACGCTCACCTGCAGGGTCTCTTCGGTGCTGGTCCTGAAACTTAGTAGCTCTAAAGAGAACTCTTTCTACTTTTTGGCTGCGTTACCTACGAACTCTGCTCTTGAAGCCAGCAAAATAGGCAAATACAGTAAAGAGTGGTCTGATTTGGTCAAAAAAGTATATGTAAATTTTGAGAAGTGGCTCCAAAGAGGTTGTGTTTAAAATAGAGATGAACTAGCCTTACCTCTCTGTTATCTAACAGATAGAAGACGCGTTTTTAGCACGTATCATTTTATTCAGTGTTACGCCTGAAACCCTTGCAGAATCTTTTGGATGGGAAAGTAATCTTAATTCAGAGCATGTCTTTCCTGTTGAGGTGCGGTAGGAGAGGATCTGTGCTCTACAGCCTTGATATTTATTAGTAGGATTTCCTAGAATGGTTAAGAGAAAGCTTGCCTGTTCTCAGAGTAGGTGAGTTACATGTAACATATCAGGTCATACGAGAATGGATTGTCTCATGCCAGTTCCTTCTAGAGCTGTGAAACTTTAGGAAACTTGGGTAGAATGAGGTACAAGCAATTTTTTTATTTTCTGGTAGGTTTTTGGAGATTTTTAGCTGCTTAGCTTTTGGTTTTGTTTGGTTGGTTTTTAACTGTAGAGCTGCTCTTTGTCCACAATCCACACACCCATGTGTTGTAGGGTAGAGCATTTGACCAAGTGCTGTATTTGGAAAGACAGTATTTCAGTCAATGCTTGCTTAGCAAATGGTGGTCTCAGAGGTTCCACACAATCCTGCTGGAGTTTCTGTAGGTCTCAAAGTAGTTGGCTGACTCTGTAGGAATTCGTGCCCCTAAACGCCTTGCCCACGTGCATGCCATGTCCGCCGGGTTGTTTTGCTGTTGGCTGCACTTGGTGAAGGCAGGGAGGCATATTTCACCCTTTAGTCCCTGAGGAGGTGAGAGGAGGAGCTGGCAGGAGCTGACATGGTTTGAGAGAAGGCTGTGACTCAGTAAGACGTTCTCATGGCTACTCCCGAGGGATGGGCTTTCACTCTAGCGGTGTGTGCCTATAGATAATGCCTCGCAAGAGAGCTTTGGCTGCTGGAAGGCCACGACTCCTCTAACTTCATCAGTTCTGTGATCAAGTCATGGAGCAAAGCGCTTTGCATGCCTATGTATGGCATTATTTCAGATCTCTCTTTCTAGATAAATACGTAGGTTTGTGAAGAAACCGGGATGGTGCAAGGAATTCTGCAAAACACATTTAGAACCAGTAATGCGAGGGAAATGCTCAGTTCTGAAAATGTGCAAAGCTTTTACGGCCAAACTTACCCGTTACGGTTTGACACTCAGTTCTCTTGCTTGTCAGCTGTAGTTTCTCTTTGCCATCAGATTAAGCGCCTGGGAGAGATACAGTACAATATGCAGGTTCTATTAGACATGGACATTCTTTCCTACTGAGGTATAATGTCTGCTTTTCTCTCAGAATGACCTTTCTCTCGCCTGTGATTTTTTCCGCAGGGTTTGGCATCCTGTGTTGAAAAGTACAGTTTGGATCTGACGGGTGGAGCCTTTCCCTTGAGAGGGCAGGGCAGCAAGGCCAAACTACTCAGCTGTCAGGCTGTAGAAATCTTTCCCAACTGCATTGACAGAGAAGGCAGCGTTGATGAAGGTTTGTTCCTGATGCCCGTCTTTGGTTGTTCTAAACTAAATGGCTTTGGCATCCAAGCAGTGAATGCTGTTCCATACCCACAGCCTGAAAGTCTTCAATATCTGTATAGACTAACTTCTTGGGCTTATTTCAAAGGAAAAACTGGGTGCTTAGGTTCTGTGGGACTTGTTAAAATAAACCCTATTTTTCCCTTCAATGCTTGCTGACATGCTGTAGCGATGTCTGGTGGGGTCACCTCTATAACACCTGTCAGTCATTTTATTCCTCCAGCTCTCGTCTTTGAACAGTAGGATCATCCCCCCCATTGCTTAGGAATGTTCCCTCAACTTTCTTTTTTCCCCTCTTCCAACCTATGCCTGCACCTGCATCCAGCTGGCGGCCGGTCACGAGTGCTGTTCCCCAGGGCTCGGTCCTGGGGCCAGATCTGTTTGATACCTTCCCCAAGCACCTGGATGAGCCGGCAGTGTGCCCGCGTGGCCAGGAAGGCCCCCAGCATCCTGGCTTGTATGAGAGAGAGTGTGGCCAGCAGGAGTAGGGCAGTGATCGTCCCCCCCTACTCGGCGGTGGTGAGGCTGCACCTCGAATCCTGTGTTCAGTTTTGGGCCCCTCACTACTAGAAAGACACTGAGGCGCTGAGTGTGTCCAAAGAAGGGCAGCGAAGCTGGTGAAGGGTCTAGAGCACAAGGTTTAGTTGGGATCTTAGGAAAAATTTCTTCACAGAAAGGGTTGCGAAGCAGTGGAACAGGCTGCCCAGGGAAGTGGTGGCGTCACCATCCCTGGAGGGAGTTAAAAGACGTGCAGACATGGCGCTGTGGGACAGGGTTTAGTGGTGGGCTTGGCAGTATGAGGTTTACAGTTGGGCTCGATGATCTTAAGGGCCTTTTCCAACCTAAATGATTCTACGAGTCTATGATCTGCCTGTGCACTTTGCCCTCTCTGTGTCTAATAGGTTCCTACACCTACAAGCTCTTAAAGCAAGAGCTTCTGGCTTCCCTTGTCCGGATCGACAGTTAAAACTCCTCTGGTGTCTTTCATTCCCTTGCAATAATGAGATGTGCATCTCTGGGTTTGCACATCCAGTGATGCTCTGAGCACATCTCTGAGCCGGCTGCAGTGATAACTTTCACAGCCTTTTGTTTGGGTGTGTGAATGCCCTTCCCTCTCTTCTTACTGGCCTTAACTTATGTCTGCTGTTACAAAGACCACACTGGCATGACTTTCTAGGCTATTTGTGTTTATTAGCTTTGTCTTAGTCCTGAAGAGGCAGCTTCCACCTCTTTTGGGGTGCCACCCTCTAACAACAGCGTGTCAAAATCTAATGAAAACCCCTTTGGATTTTCTCCACCTGTGTCATGATTCTGAGGAGAGGGCCTTCTAAAACCTTCTCAAAAACAACCAACAGGCGCACCCACCAAAAAACCCAAACCAAAACCAACAAAAAAGGCCCTTTCGGTCCCCTTTTCATGAAGCCTGAGGCATGGAAAAATGCTTGTCATTTCTCTGATGGCTCCTCATTAGCTTTTATCCAGAAACTATTCAAGTTGTAGGCCCACATGAGCTTCTGTTGGATGTGGGTTGAGGTTAGAAATGAAGCTGGCTTCTGATTTATGAAACTAATTGACATCTTCAAAGGCAGTTTCAGCGGCTCACACAAGTGAAAGGGCACAGAAGTTCACGATGACACACAGTAAAGCGTGGGAGGCTCCCTGAGCAGCCCTGATGAACTCAGCAGAGAACAGAGACCCATTTTGCCAAACGACCTGTCTCCTGGTTCCCTGCTCTGTCAGGGTAAAGGATGCACCCCCCACTTTGCTCACATCTGGAGAATGCCTTCTCCCCAGAGACGACAGACCATGCCACTTCTTGAGAGAAGCCGAGTGTAACATGGTCAATGTTTGATGTTAAACTCTTTGTTCCAACCTCCTGTTTGTTGGGGTTGGGTTTTGGTGTTTGTTTTGTGTGATAATTGTGTTCTTTCATTCTGACTGTGCTGGAAAGGAGCTATTCGTAACACCCGCAATCGAGTCGAATCTGGAAATTAATAATGCCAGCTGAGTGATCAAGTGTATACGACAAGAATTTGTATGCTTTCTAAAAGCAGCAATGTATGTTTTCCTAGGGTGGTGGGTTGTTTTTTGGTTTTTGTTTTTTTCTAACCATCTTGATGCACTCTTACTGTATGGGAAACTTGATTACCTGACAATTGTGTATTGGGTTTGTCTTAGGACGGATACAGGTTGAACTCGCAAAGGGGGGCAGCATGACTGAAACCTATCACAGAGGTGATGCTATGGTGTACATTTTTAAAATTCTTCTTAGTCAAGTGTTGCGTTTCATGAGTGACGTAACAGAATGAAGCCAAAATAGAAAGGGATGTTTTGAAAATGTCAGATAGATTGTATTTTCTCCCAATAAGAAACAATGTCTTGTCTTTTCCAGTCATATCTCCTGACATCAGTGTCTCCGTCTTCAGCTGGCAAGTGAACACACGCAGCCAGGGAAAACCATCTACTTATTTGGGTGTATTTGACTTTGACTGCTGGTATGAGGCTCAAATGCCAGGCTCACTAAGGTAGGTTTTTATGAAGCTGGTTTCAGTATCCCTCCCCATAATTCACTGGAAAGTCGGCGTTTAGCTTCTGCGCTTGTTTTCTTTCAGGCCAGAAGAATCCCTTCAGGACTGCCCCTATTTTGCACTGTGGTCACTGGACGCTGTGACAAGCACGACTGCTCCAAACCTCCTTCTGGATGTTGTGGTGCAGGAGCGCAGCCTAAGCTGGAGAGTTCCTCCTTCTTACCCACAACCTGAGCTGTGTTTTCACCCAAGCACCTATAATTTTGGTAGGTATTTCACTGCTTTGAGTAGTGATAAGCTTAAACCGAGCTCAAATGCCATTTATTGGTTCTCCTGTTCACTGTTTGTCACGCAAAAACCCAACCAAACCAAAACACCCCAACCCCCACCCACCCAACTGTGATGACGTTGTACTGACCAAGTGTGTGCTGTTGTGACACCTGCCTGACAGGCGGCTGGGTCTGGGGGTTGGGTGCTTCTGTAACGCAGCCCGTGAGGTGGTGCTGGTGATCAGATGAAATGACTCTGGGCTGAAGCTCAAAGCGCAGCACCTCGATAGCCCCGGAGGTAAAATTTCTACACTCAGCCATTATTTTTCTAAAAAAGGCTGTAAGTGATGTCATGAGGAAAACGGGTACTCAGTTGTACCTTTCCAGAGGTTGCTGTGACAAAAATGTAAACTGGTGCTACCATCACGGTGAGAGTATGGAATGTTGTCCAACGTTCGTTGTCTCTGCAGATGGCACGTGCCTGCTGAGCTCTGGAGTTGTTCATGTGACGTGCAGCGGCTTCCAGAAGGAGGTGAGCTTTTACTGTGTCTTTATGGAGAATGTCAAGAGATGGAGCTTTCCTAAGCTTTCCATGGCGCTGCTTTCGGTGTCAGGGACCATTTCATGCTCCTCCTGCCCATCCACACGCGTAACTGCAATTGTACCCTGCCAGTTTTATCAAATGTAATGTTTGAGGTCCCCTCTTGGGAGTGTAAACCCACCGTTGCCTCCCGTTGAAGCACGATCAGGGACTGAATGTCTAGAAAGGAAGAGAGCGCTGCTCTAGGAGCAGGAAGAGAAAGTCGGGGAAAGCTGTTCCTTCTCTCTCATCAATGAGTGCAACTGCGTGCGTGGTCCTGAGTTCGGGTTTTGATCCCTGATGAGCTGGGAAAAGAGGACAGAATGGAGAAAAGGAAGCATCGTTCCCTCAGAACAAGCTTCAGGCAGAGGAGCACTTGGTAGGAAGGGGAGAGCAGTCTTTCCCTGCCCTCATCTTCCTCTCTACCGGATTCCTCACCAGATCTGTGGGGGTGCGTTAGGGCAAAGCGCACTTGTGCACAGGGTGGTAGCTAACATGAACGTCTTGGCAGGTTGGCCTGGCCCATAGGCTGTTTCTTTTGCAAGCCTGATGTAGGCTCTTCCATTCAGATTGGGTGATCTGATGTCAGCTCCACGTTGGGAATAATTGGGAAATGCAGAAATTTGTCATACCCTTTGCTGAATTGAGACTAGATCATTCAGAGGCTTGTTAGGCATTTGAGCAGGAATTGCTTGTGAATGTGAGTAAGACAAATGTCAGAATTAGGGGCAAGAAGCTTGGTTTGGGGTTTTGTTTGCCACCGTAAGTCGTAGTCGGTGTGTTTCCTTGTCTGAGACTGGTTTTCAGAAAAAGATGGAAATCTGATGTGTGTATTCGAACGTGTAGAAATGGCTTTGAATGTGATGATTTTATTTAGAAGGGAAAGATACTTGTGAATGTGCTTAAAAAGCCAAAGAAAGAAGCAAACAAAAAGCAAAAGCCCTAAAAAGGAAAATTTGATGAGGGCTCAGTCTTGGCCCCTCGGGACAAGAAGGACATAGAGTTGCCGGTGCGTGTCCAAAGAAGGGCAACAAAGGTGGGGAAGGGTCTGGAGAACAGGTCTCATGAGGAGAGGTTGAGGGACCTGGGGTTGTTTGGCCTGGAGGAGAGGAGGCTGAGGGGAGACCTTATCGCTCCCTGCAGCTGCCTGACAGGAGGCTGTTGTGAGGTGGGGGTTGGTCTCTTCTCCCAGGTCACTAGCGATAGAACGAGAGGAAACGGCTTCGAGCTGCATCAGGGGAGGTTTAGGTTGGATATTAGGGAAAATGCCTTCACTGCAAGAGTGGTCAGGCCTTGGAAGAGGCTGCCCAGAGAGGTGGGGGACTCACCATCCCTGGAGGTATTGAAAAGACATGTAGACGTGGCACTTGAGGGCCTGATTTAGGAGACATGGTAGTGTTGGGTTGACAGTTGCACTCATTGATCCTGGAGGGCTTTTCCAACCTTAAGGATTCTATGATTCTATGTTTCTATGTTCATTTCACCTGGAAGAAGTACCAGAACACCAGCTGCACTAAGCTACTCCTTAACAGTGCACGTCTGTGCCTGCCTGTGCTTTGCCCTTCTGAAGGATCGCCACGGCATTAGAACACAGTGTTTGAAGCGCCTAAACCTGAAACCTATTAGAACATCAATGTTTCACTTCTTTTCTGTCATTTTGGGAAATGACAACTTAATGTTTGGGGTGTCGTAACTCCTTCATGCCTTCATAGCCTGGAAAGCTGCTTGATCTTGGCTTCACTGCTTCCATGCAAACGTTGCAGAGTTCTGTTTGTTCTGTCCCCTTCGCGCATTCCTGATGGCAAACTTCTCTGCACCCCATGTGCCATGGGTATAAGCAGGGCACGTTGCTGGGAATAGTTAATTGGAACGCAGTAAATTGAGAGGATAATGCAGAGGCATGCAAATAAAGATTAGAATTAGCCTTTGGGAAGTTGACGTGTCAGGGGGAAAATTCCATGTGCTCCTCACAGCAACAAGCAGCCCAGCCTGTGATGCCTGAGTGAGTGTAGGGTTAGAAACAAGCACTTACTGTTGGTGGTTGGGATGTTGACAGCAGGTGGGATTCTCCTTTGATTTCGCCTGTTACTTTTAGGAGGAGCAGTTAGACGCGGTCTTGTCAGCTGCTGCCCAGACAGGTTCTGTAGGGCTTCTGACTGGCTGCATTAAGCTTTGGACATCTAAAGGTAAGACTTGTTATGTTTTTTTTATGTTGCATGGTTTCTTCGTATGGAATTCTTGATTCATTTCTTTTTTGTTCTCTCTTTTTAAAGAGCAGCCAAGTTCTGCTGCTAATTTACAGTTTGCCCTTGACTGGACGTGGAGCAGAGTGATCTATACAAAAGACGAATTTGAGCAAATCTGTGAGTACTAGTGCAGCCATGCTGCAAACCTAGAGTCAGTCTTTCCAGTTGAGCTCATTCAGTGATCTGCTGGTAGATGGTCTTGCCCGCAGATCTGGAAGTGCACTTTGAAACTCTGCAATGGCTCTGTAGGCTAACGATTTCATACCTGTTCTTGAAAAGGTGTTGCGCTGTTTGACGGCTCCTGCAGCTCCACTGACCCGCAGAGGTTACAGGCTCTGCAGCACCGCCAGTTGCTTTTGAGCAACCTTAGCACAGTCTTGAACTGTTTTCTAACAGAGGCACAAGAGCTCGCCGGAGAAGGTTTGTCACAGTATTTCTAACTCTCTGGTATGTCTTATGAAGATTTGGAACGATGCTGGGGCTGTAATTGTGGAAAGAGGAGCTTCTGTTGGTTTTGCTGATTGGCAGAAAGTCAGATGTAGCGGGGAGAAGGGGCTTAACTGGGAGGGGTTGGGGCTGCCACTTACCGCGCGTTGAGCTCAGGGCAAGAGTTTGTTGGGGAGCTGGTGCGAGTGGGTGGGGAGGCTGCGGTCAGCAAGGAGCTGTGCAAGCACCCGGCTTGAAATTACAGCAACGGGATGTGGCACTGTGACAAATACTCCCTTTGATTGTCAGCTAGCAGTGCGTGATTGCATGCAAATATTGGATTGGAAATGACTAAAACCAGAGAGGAAGCCTAAATGAGTAACATGTAAAGTGAGTTGCATGAGTTTCTGTAGCTGTTTCTATTAGAACTTGTTCCTGGCATATTGAGGAGAAAAGAGAAAATCCCTTTGCTAGAGTAAACGTCTCTGCTACGTGAAGAACAGGTGCCTTATCCATGAGTGGATTTAGTAGTTCCAACTTCACTTTTTTTTATTAAACCTTTAGTGAATCTTCTTCTTTGTAAGGGTTGCTTGTGATTGTGGGCTTTTACTTCAGAGAAGGACGTGATAGGGAGTGAAAAATGCACAGGCAAATATTTCTACCATGTTATTTTTCTACTTTCTCTTTAGTGCAATGAGGGGAGCTTTATAAAAAACAAAAGAAATTGCACACCAACAGTCCTCTTAAGCTTCTTTTCATGTTTTGCAGACTTGACAAATAAGCTGGCGGTGACCAGCCTCGCAGCTTTGTATGCACGAGTGGTCCTCTGGTTCTGTGGGTCCCGCCTCCTGCCCGAGGGCTCAGGTAAGCCTAAACTGTCACGCATCTGTAGCAGTCAGTGCTTCCTATGAACACCTGCTTCCCCATGGTTTTGTCAAGGCTTCCTCAATACCAAGTCGTGCCCGTTCAGTGACAGCAGATGCTGAAGTTCTGCTGCTGAAATTGAGATTTCACTGTTTTTTCAACTGCGTCGTGTAGAATGATGGAAGCAGTTTCTTTCCGGGGTGTTTCTCAGAACCAGCACTAAGCCTCTGAGGGAGGGAGTTGCTCGTGCCCACAGCTTGAAATCCTTGGGATTGTAAACAAGTAACTCCTAAAGCACCAACACGGGAATGCTTGATTTTACAGTAAAAGCCTGACGTGCATGTTTTGAACTTTTTACGGATTGTTTGAGGAAAAAATACACCTTGGAAATAGTTCATCATTTGGATGGGTTATAAATCCTATTGTCAGCCTTAACTGCCTTACACATGTTCATGTGACACGTTTAAAAACCCATTCCCTTTGAGAACTGGGGTTTTTTTAGAGTGAACTTCAGCTGACACTACATGTTCTGGATGCTACATCACCTGTAAGCTTGAAATGGCACTTAGGACAAGGAGGAATTGACTCCTGTGTCGTAGGTCTCTTTTAGCAAAGGCAGAAGGAGGCTGGGCTTCTTTCAAAGTCGGAGGCTTGCCTGTGCTTTTGATGCTTAGCTTGTGTGTTCTTCTGTCTTTTTAGTCAAAAACTGTAGGTTGAAAATGTGATATGACTTCTTTAACTTACTTCTTATTTATTGCCTGTAGGTGATGAGATGCGTTTCTCTAGACCTTTCTACAATTATCCTCTGATTCGGAGCTACTACGCTGGTCATCGACAGCAACTGGAGCGTTTATCAAGGTAGGACGTGCAGGAAAGCTCTAGAGCAGTTCCACTGCAAATTCAGAAGCGGCAGCGAGTGGCTTTTCCATCAGCAGCTGTATTTGCTACGCTTCATGCATTTGCTGGCAACACTCTTGACTGGAGTGATGCGTGTGTCCTGCTGAACAGAGAGGTTCCTTTCCCGTGTTGAAATGTTGATATATACCTCTGCTTAGTGCCCTTTGTTGGTATCATCATTGTTTTGAGGCGCACGTAATTCATTGGCAATTCTGTGTCATTTGTTACCACTGGAAAAGGTCGTGTGGTGAGGACAGGATCAGTCACGGCCAGGTCAGCAAGGCACGGCCTTTGCAGAGCAATTGTTCTGGGCACAGAAGAAAGCGTGTTTTAGAAACAAACAAAAAACAAAGCAAAAATAATCTCTCTCAATGACCAGTGATAGATGGCGATAAGGGGATTGGCCCAAATCTCCCACTCCCAAGCACCGCGGTGTCGTTGAAGGAGATGGGCAGAGTCACATGCAGCTGGCACGGCCAGCGCTCTCCTGGCGACTGGATAAAAGCCCCTTCCTCACGGGAGCTCCCTTTCCTGGGCTGGCTCACGAGCATAATGGTGATGTGCCTTGGGTTAGGTGAGAACAGATTTTTCTTTGGCAACTGTTCTGTAACCTAAAGAAAGTCCTCAAGTAGCCGTGGCTGTGGCACCGTGAGCAAGGTGCAGCAGGAGGAGTCCAGGTGGAAGCTGCTCTATGTCAGGCGCTGGCTTTCAAGCTCCTCTTCCTGCGCGTCCTTCTCAGGTAACTCTCGTACAGGCTCACGGGCTCCTTAGAAGCACCACCTCCAGCGTGCTGCTTCTGCTCGTCCTCCTCGGGAAATGAAAGGCTGGCGTCGCAGCCCGCAGGAGCCTGCGATGGGCTTCTGAGGAATGCAGTGTTTCACAGGCCAGCCCTCCGTCACTGTGATGGCACGTGCAGAGGCGCAAACGTGCTGCTTCAGGGGATACCAGAATTCAGCTGCGGGCTCAGCTTTCTGACCGTGACTGTTTTTCAGTAACAGAAGCGAGGTGCTGAGACCAAAGCCTGACATTGCCGTGCTGGGGTCTCACCGCTGTGCGTGGGAACACTCCTGCTGGGGGCGTGAGGTTTGGGGTAGCTTTGCTCACACTGCCCTTGTATTACAAGGAATGCGGCACAAAAGAAAAACTGAAAACTAAAAGGTCGCTGCAACTTTCCCCTTAATAAGGGAGCTTTTGGGATTCCTATTTGGAGCTCCTTTAATAATTCACTAGGATCTAATGAGCACCTTTCACCTGACTCCGAAATTTCTTTCCAGTCTATTTCAAGTCACGATCGTGCCTTTGTCTGTTTGTTCCTTTCTTGGGCTCGTGGGAGCTTTTGCTGGTTTTGTTTTGGCTGGAGGAAATCTGTGACACCGAGAGGCTGGAATTAGTGTTTTCCTCTGTCAAATCCTCGCTACGTTTTGTTCCAGAGGCAAACGGGACTCTGACTGCCTGATGATCGATGGGATGGTTTCCCAGTTGGGAGACCAAGTTGAGGAGATGTGGCGGAGAGAGGAAGGAGGAACGGGGAAATACCCACCTCCTAGTTTACAGGTGAGTGTTGTGTTCCCTGAAAACAACCACCACCACCACCACAAACCCCAGCCCCAGCCCAGCCCTCCCCCAAAGCCAATGATTTCTCAAAGAGAGGACTTTTAAAAAGCTTCTACCTTTTCATTCCAGGCACTGCTGGAGCTCTATTTGCTAGAAGGCGTTGAAGAAAGCCACAAACATGCAATCGTATCCCTTGGAGTTATTTCTGTCACACCTCCAGTATACGCGCATCAGGGGTCTGAAATGTCTGTCACCTACGCGTTCGATGCATTTTCTAATTTGTGCTTCAAACACACTGCGGATGAACACGTGTAGTTAAGAATTAAGTCGCAGGCAGAAGCATTGTTGGATTTCTTTGTACTGTGGATTGTTTAGGAATGTTTAAAATGTTTTGTTGCAAAGTCTTTTCTGATGTGAGAAAACAGGTTTACTAAGCAATGTTAAAGGTAGAAAGCTCCCCTAGATTGTCTCAAAATGTAAACTGTTTTTCATTTTTGAAGCACCCACAGCTGTAGCAAACAGCTGCTTCCTCGAGCGATGCACTAGAATGTGCTGCTTCAGAGCAAAAGGATTTCTGACAGCGGTGTACCAGGACCTGATGTTGCTGAAATCATCCATTTTCCAGCACAGCTAAGAGGGCTTGCTTTTGTGCTGTTACAAGTGCGGGCACACAGAATAATAGAGAGAGAGAAGGGAAAAGTCATTGGGCAGAAACTGAATTTTTAAGCTGCCGAAATACACTGTGTTGCTTTGGTTGTGTGTTGCCTGACCCGAGAGGGGAGCCTAGAGAGCAGGGGCTTTAAAGCTGTTGCACCCCGGAGCTCTCTGATGAGAACAGACCCCCCAAAACAGCTGTCAGAAAGAGAGAGTGACACTGCCAATGAGTGATCCACATACTGGTTTAAATCCAGTTTTAATCATCCAGAGCTAAGCTGTGCTGTAAGGACACCCTAATTTCACTTGTTTTATATACGCTGGAAAGGAGGGAAGAAACCAGCTGTAGAATTTGTTTGCTTTAATAATCAAGCATTGGCCGTTCTCGTGTTTTGAATGTCCAGCTGGTGGCTCCAGTGAGTAAAGAGGGAGCCTGTGTTTCCAACGGAACTGTTTAAATATCGAAAGGCAACCTTTCTGAATGCCTTAGAGAAATCAGAGAGTCTGTCTTTCTGGTTATTTATTCAGAATGCAATTTTGTTGTTAGGGCCTGACTATCTTCAGGTTGCAACAGCATGAAATGGCAAGACTAATACATGAGTATTTTCTGCGTCCTACCACTATGATATTCTTATTTCCTTTTAGTATCTATTAATATTCTATTAACAATAGTAATAATGTTATTTCATGTGATAAATTGTTGGTCTTGCAAATCTATTAGCCTTAATTAGATACTTGATATCAGACAATTTACTTGCTGCTAGACATCACGCATCCCTTTCCGAACAAAACAGAACCTTCCGTCGACTCCTTCGCAGCTGCCTTTGCCATCCCTTCGGGCCTTGTTAAGCGTATCCAAGGATTTTGGCTTCTAGACCACAAGGACTATGATGTAAGCATGTGACAGTTTAGTTGGGCACACATTGCAATACAATGCTATGATCTATCAAATGATGTAAAAACCCTGGTGCTTAGCTGATACCAGGTGATAAAACATGGGAAGCTTCTTTTGTAATGCTGCTTCAGCAGCACCTTCAGCAATACGTGATGATCTGCAGTTTGGTTTTAATTACGTTGAGAGGAAATGGATTAAGACAATGAAGAAGTCAGCGTTAATGCTTGACGTGTGACTTGCCAAAGCCGTCTGTTCAGGTTGTTCTCAGCAGAGCAGTCGAGCGCTTTCTCAAAAGCAGTGGTTTGGGGACTTTAACTATTCAAACTGCCATCCTGGCAGCAAGATTTGAGACAGAAGACCGCAAAAGTGACTCTTCAATCTAATTCATGTTCCCTCTGATGCTGAAGGTTGTTCTTTGCCCGTCACAATGTTAATATAACCTGTTTGCCTGGGAGAATGACTTGTCTTTATGAGAGGTGATGTTTGCCTACGGAGATTTGGTTATCCTGGCCAGGTGTGAATCACTCCTGTCAAAGGACTCCCTTTGTTCTGTACGGCTCACGGAATATTTTTTTCTGCAGACACTTCAGCATTTATATTTACCTGTCCGGTACCAAGCCCTTCATTAGTCACCATCTAAGTTTATTCAACAGAGATTCACCCTTACTGAAGACACTTTTGAATCGTTTTGTTGTGCGCGTGTGTGTCTCTATATCTTAAGAAACCTGATCTCTACCTTCTGCAGAACTCCCTGGCCCTGCTGGTTGAACCAACTGCAACCAAACCTGTGTCGTGGCAAGACGTGCGAATTCTTCAGTCCCTCATGTGCCAAGGAGAGCATAGGCGAGCCCTCAGATACACGCAGGTGATGAAGCTCTCGGCCTCCAGCTGTAGCGAAGTGCGGCTTTTCCTCACTGTGCTGTTGTCCAATAGGTAAAGAAATATCTGCCACCATTTTGGCACTCAAATACTGTGAGAGGTGGAGAACAAACACTAGAAATCACAATCCCCTACACTTCCTTTGAACTTTGAGCACAATATCTGGGGGGCATCTTTTTGGTGATACCATTAAGATGCCTTTACGTCTCACAAAATTAACTGCAGGTGCATGGCGGAGGCTTGGGCTCTGCTGCAGGAGCACACCACTCAGTTAAAGGAGGAAGAGCTATTAAAAGACATGTATGACATCTGTCGGGAGATGGGACTAGTGGAAGACTTTCTGAGGCTGCCTTTCACAGACTCTGAACAAGTAAGTGTGGGCAAGAGGAAAATCTGAACCCCTCTTTGCCAAGAGAAGAGGCAGGGTCATCATATATGTTTTCAAATGTGTTATTTCTCATAGAAGTGTTTGGAGAAATTTTTACGGATTCATGAGATTCTTTTAGTCCAGCATCTGCAGCGTGCCAACTGTACGGCAGCCCCACAGCTGAACCAGGCGATGAACGTTCATCTCATGGTAAGCGTAAAAGTCCTGCCAAGTGTGCAAGGTTCTCTCAGGGGTTACTAACTAGATTTAACAGCGCTCAGTAAGAATCCTGCTTTCTTTATCACACCCTTCTTTGAAATACTTGCAATAAGCCTCTGCACCTTACGTTACAGCTGAACCTAAAAGTTGAACAGAATGTGTCACTGCTCCAAAGCTACCCCGTGCAGTTGGAAATTCTGTGTTCCAGGCTGTTGTTGACTCCACTTTGAACAGTTTGTTTGTGTCTGAGGATTAAATAAGTATCTCCTGTCAGCCACTCTTACCATTCAGATATTCAGGGACGTACGTTATGTAGGGTTCGGATGATTGGAAGTTGTTTGGGTCACTGTGGAATGAAGAGTGTGTTGTGTGTCATCTCTGGTATCTCACACGCAGCTCTGGGTGCCAACCCACAGGCAACATTTGCATCATGGGTTGTTCTTTTTATTATTTCCTCAAGTTATAGCATGAGGTCTGCAATTCCACAGCTTTCGTTTTACCACTTTTAGGACAGAAATTCTTACTTAACTTCTGAGTCTCAAAATAGGCAGGTCAAATTCTGTGTTATGGGAACTTCTGTTGTGGTTCTGTGATCCATTTGCTGCTTTCCAGAACCATAGTTTCCCAGGGAAGCAAACTTGTGGGGTGGTTCTGGAAGGTTGAGGTCCTGCGTTTGAAAGCTTCCATCCCGGGGGAAGGGGTGTGTAGGCAGCTTTCTCTTCCTCATTTTAATCCTCACTTCCTCTTGTCCAACGTAACCCGCCGCTGCCCTGGAGATTCAGTCACCTGGGGCAGTGGCGTTTCAGGAAAAACAAGGGAAAGGCTGCTGTTTTGTCAGCCACGTGAAACTTGTGGGTGCTGACAAGCGTGTCAGACTGAGGTTCTGCAGGGTGCCGGCATGGTTTTAGCTTAAAGTTGTAGGTTCTGCTATTATTCTAGTCTTCCTTCCGCTTGGCTAAATATACAGGGTGAAACTTCTTGCTTTACGCTTTTTGTTCACCAGAACGATCGTGCTCCTCGCTGGAGACAGAGAGCAGTTGCCAGAAATTCTCTCTCAGCCCAGCACGGCAAGACCCTTCCTAGAGGTCAGAGGCAGCTGGCTGTAGAGAGAGCCAAGCCTTACCACCTGCCTTCGTCCGGACCAAGAGAAGGTAATTTTTAGGGGGGGAATATAACGCACAACTAACCATCGCTTTGATTGCACAAGGCTGATTGTTCTTCCCTCGTGCTTTACAGCTGCAAGACCAAAGCCAATCTCGACAGTAACAAAACCAGCTAATGCAGGAAATGTGGATCCAAGAGCACCTTTCAGCAGTCGTGTGTTGGCCAAAGTTAGAGAGTTATGGGTAGGAAATGAGCAGAAACCCAGTTGAGAGAGAGTTTTTCTGTTATGATAATGTTTGCTATGCAAAATACATGTGTTTATATTATGGTAAATGTGTTTAGAGAATTTAAGATGGCTAAAACTAAAACCCTGATTACCATCAAGCTATTGGTGTATGGATCTTGCTAGACTTGATTGTGTGATCAAATAGTAACCTTTTCCCACTTGCTAACATTTTTCTGCCTTATTTACTTAAAAATAGGCAGAATGATAAAGAGCAGGAAAGAGGCCAGTAGCTGTCAGATGATTTTCCTACAGGTGGTGTGGCCAAATCAACCTTAGTTCTGGTATATTTGGACCTCTTAGTCTAGGCCAATTGGAAAATGCAATGAAAGAATAGAATTTCACGTGGTAAGATAGCATTTGTTTCTTATTTTGTTGGTACTTTTGTCTTCTGTGCAAAACTTGCAGGTTTCCATCGCAGGAATGCTGTTCTCACCAAAGCAGTCACGATAATGAGTGCCTTTGAGATGCTCGGAGAGAAATGTTCTGCGGTTCCTTCTGAATTACAGCTGTTCCTCAAATAAAAAGCGTTTCCCAATGCACTGAGCTGTGTGGGTGACCCATACATGAGGCAGAGGGAAAAATGCAGGTGACGGTGCCTGATGTGCCTGTTGGTTCAGGTCACTCACTCCTGGGCTGTGCATCACCCGGCGTGGTTCAAGAGCAGGCTCATCCCACAGCAGCCAACGGTGTGGTGTGCCTTGCTCTTGAACTTGGTTTAAACCCAGACTAGACCGTGAGTTATTAGTGAAAGCCTGATTGCTGGTAGTTTGACGTTGCAATTGTAATGTTAATGGGCAGGGAGAGAAGGATGCAGGAGGGAGGTGTGTGACAGGCTCAGGGAAGAGCCCATGAGCGACGATCGGGTATGGTGCGAACAGAGGCTGGGTGCCCGTTGTGCGCCAAGAGCTCTTCAAAGCCCCCCGCACTCGGGAGAACCACAAGCTGTGCCAGGTGGGATTAGCACAGAGTGGTGCTACATGGAGTAAATGGGTCGCAGTGATCACCCAGCGGGCTTGAATAGGAAACCCCAGTCGCCCAGGAATCCTGGAAGTGACCATGGACTGGGCAGAGGGCAAAGACCTTGGAATATCCCCAGAGGAGGGGGTGTCACGTGCTGAAGAGGCCCCACTGTGGAACAAACTGCCAGAAAATGAGCAGCAGTGTGCCCTGCTCACTGATGGGTCCTGTCGCCTTGTGGGGAAGCCTCGGACGTGGACCATGGCTGAAATACAGATATGGGCAGGCCCGGCAATGGACTATATCACACTCCCACAGAGCCGCCAAGGCAAGCGCCATGTGCTTACAGTGGTGGAAGCAACGCCCGGCTGGCGGGAAACATACCCCGTGCCCCACGCCACCGCCCGGATCACTCTCCTGGGGCTCGAAAAACAAGGGCTGTGGCGACATGGCACCCCAGAGAGAACTGAGTCAGAACACGGGACTCATTTCTGAAACACCCTCACAGACACCTGGGCCAAAGGGCACGGCACGGAGCGGGTGTATCACACCCCCTGTCACGCACCAGCCTCTGGGAAAACAGTCTGGGTTCTTCCTGCCTCAGGCAAAGGCAAACCCATTCGTGGCACTGCTTTTGCTCGAGGATGCGGGTGCACTTGGGGGTGATGCGGGAGGATGGACGAGTCCCGATACCGTCTTTAAACCAGAAACCAGACACAGGAGAGCCTTGGCTGTCACAGGAAAGTTCAGCGGTATCTCCACCCCCAAACACCAGCTCTCCCAGAAAGGCGCTCTCGTTCCTCAAGTCTTCTGCAACGGGAGAAAGAAATGGAAATGAGCAAATAAGAGCAGGCATCAGAGAATGAAAGAGCATTTCAAGAAGAAACAGATCTTATGTTTGCCCTGCTGATGCTTCCACGTGCCCAGAGCTCCTCCTTGCCCGAGGGAAGCCTTGCCTGCAACCTGAGGAGTGCCCAGGTGGCCAAGGAGGCCAACAGCACCCGGGCTTGTATCAGGAATAATGTGGCCAGCAGGATCGGGGCAGGGATGGTGCCCCTGTGCTCAGCACTGGTGAGGTCACACCTTGCATATTGTGTTCAGTTTTGGGCCCCTCAGTGCAAGAAGGACACTGAGGTGCTAAAGCGTGTCCACAGAAGGGCAGGGCATCTGGGGAAGGGTCTGGAGAGCAAGCAGGTCATATGAGGAGAGGTTGAGGGAACTGGGGTTGTTTGGCCTGGAGGAGAGGAGGCAGAGGGGAGACCTTATCGCTCTCTACAAGTACCTGACAGGAGGTTGTAGTGAGGTGGGGGTTGGTCATTCAGGTTACTAGTGTAGAACGAGAGGAAACGGCTTCAAGATGCATCAGGGCAGATTTAAATTGGGTATTAGGAAAACTTTCTTTGCTGAAAGAGTGGTCAGATATTGGAAGAGGCTGCCCAGAGAGGTGGTGGAGTCGCCATCCCTGAAGGTGTTCAAACAATGTGTAGATGTGGCAGTTCAGGTCATGGTTTAGCAGACATGGTAGTGTTGGGCTGATGGTTCAACCTGATGATCCTAGAGGTCTTTTCCAATCTTATTGATTCTATGGTTCTATGATCCTATGGAAGGATTTGCTAAAATTGATTTCTCCTGGCATGCACCCTGGCTGAAATACAAATATGGGCAGGCCTGGCTTCTCCTTTAAGTGTTCCTGAAGTAGGAAACACTCCTTACGGTGCCCTTGAGTTGCCTTTCGAGTTCAGACTGAGTTTGGAACTGGACCCTTGCTGAGTTTGGAAGGTGCTGTCCTTGAAGACGAGCTGTGCTGAGCTCTGCAACCATGTCACAGCTCTGGCTCTTCAATGGAACACCACATGCCCGTTTGGAGAAAGGAGATCCTTCCCTGTCACCTTCCTGCTGTCCTGTTTAACGATGGGGCAATATAAGTGATTGTCGTGCCCAAATCGTTTCCTCACAGGAGAAATAACAGTGCTGGAAAGCCGTGTCTCCCCCCAGCTGAGGGGGGGAGCATCAGGGATTCCTGCAGGCTGTTTCACAGCAGGTTCCCCCGGAGCCCCAGGGACACCTGGAGGGAGCCCCGAGGGGCAGAGAAAGGGCTGCCTTGGGCTGTGCCTCTGCTGCCGAGCTGGGCTGGGCTCCTGGCGTGGAGGGAGCTGCTGGCAATGAGGCAGCGCTGCCGAGAGACAGCTCTGCCCAGGAGCAGCTCCTCTGCCAAGCGCAGCAGGGCTGAGGGCAGACATGATAAATGAGAGAGGCTGAAGTCAGTCTGGGGAGGAAGAATGGCTGAGATCTCACTGGGGGAGAAATCTTCACAGAATTTGAAACATTAAGTCTCTGGTTGTTGGCCAGTGAAGATTCAGTTGCTGGAGGGATCTCCTGAGGTTGGCACCTCCCACAGCTTTTAGGGTCTTTCAGGTGGACTCTCACAGTTTGTCTAGTGCAGAGGAGGTGTCATACTGCGGAGCTGGGTATCCCTGCTGCACCAGCCGAGGGACGGGGCAAGCCAGCCCCCTCCTCCCTTCTGCCAGGGATGGCTGCAGTGGGATGAAGGTGGGTGCGCACCCAGGGCTGCCCAGGGCTGTCCTTCAGAGCAGGGTCCCTGCACCCCAGGGGACTCTGTGCTGGGGCAGGGACTCTGCTCCATCCCCGGGTCAGTGCCCAGCCTGCCCGGGGAGCTCCCCATGGGGCCGTGGGGACAGGCTGTGGGTGGAAGGAGCGGTGCTCGGCGGGGCAGGGCAGGGTTCTGCTGCTGAGAGGGTGCTGTGTGTGTCAGGACAAGGTGGGGGTTGATGTAAAGAGAAGGAGCTTTCCAGGGTCTGTTTTCAATTTCCTACTTGGGGAAGGGTGAGATGATGGGGGGATGGGAGAAATAGAATAGGAGCTGTAATGTTTGAACAACTACTGAGTCTCCTGAGCTGTAACTCTGAGTGACCAGCATGTCTACTGGGAGCCTCCTGAAGTGCCTTCAGCCACTCCTCTGCCTTTGGACTGCACCAGCATCACCTCTGCTGGCCCCACCAGGGCTGTCCTGACCTGCCCTTTCCCACCTGCAAAGAGGAAGATGTGCCCAGGCAGTGCCCTGCAAACAGGCAGGTTTCTGTAGGGCCAAGGTGAGTGCACAGAGGTTGGGATGGGGCTGTGAGCACTGACAGGGAGAAGACATGGCACAGACAAACACCTCTGAGGAGGAAAATGTCCAGACAGCAGAGGTATGATCAGGGAATGAGAGGAAATTAAAATGAGAAATGCTGTGGGAAGGAGGGCAATGTTGATGTCTGGGAGCTGGCGTGCACAGCTGGGTGAGGGTAACGCTTCCCTGAGTGCTCGGCTGTCTCTCCACTGCCTCTCTGAGCCAGACCATCACTGCATTCATCCTTGTTTCTGCACTAGCCTGTGATATTGTTCCTCTTATCTAGTTCTTGCTGTCAGGCTCTTCAGGGCATGGGAGTTGCAGCAGCCAAGTCAGGCCCTGATCTTGAGATTCCTCCCAGGCAAGTGTCTCCATGGGAATGAAGTGCCCAAGCTCTTCTCTAACTGTGGGGCTGTGGGCAAAGCAGTCTGTGTGGCTGGGGAACGCGCTGTGTGCCTGTGACTGAGCTCTCTTCATCAGGACAGTTGGGCATCTCCTTGGGGTGTCCTTCCAAGCTCTGAGCTGCCCTCCAGGATGCAAATCTTTCCTATAGCATCTTGGTGTTATCTGTATGTCCCATGGAGAAGCGCAGAGATGCTACAGCTGAGGAAATGCTGTTGGGTTTGTGAAATGAACCATGTGTGTCTTTGTATAGAAGCAGGTGCTGAGACCTTGCTGAGATACATTAAGAAAAGGTGAGACATTTAGTGATCCCTCTGCTCTCAGCAGTGTCTGGTTTCTTTTCAAAGTAACATAGGAGTGAGACTGTCCTCCAAAACCAAAAGATGTAAGAGCAGGGCACTTGGGAACAAGCCCCATCACTTTGCCCAGAGCCACACTGAATCCCTTTGCCCCTTAGGCAGGTCTCACAGTCGGTGACTCCAAGCGTGGCAGAAATGCAGGAACTTCTGACTTCAGAGAACCAGTCATGGCGTGCAGGTAGGAAAAAAATGCTCTAAAACTCCTTTCTGCTGCCCACATTCTTTATCTCTGGGAGTGCAGATGAGAACAAGCCCTTCTGCGATTGGCGTGGTTTTGTCTGACAAATGCTGAATATCCAGCCTGTTCCCCCGCCACATTCCCACGTACCCTGTGCAGCAGGGCAGGGATGACTCCTCGAGAGGCCACACACAGAGTCCTGGCTGCTCAGCCAGCACACAGTGAGGCTCAAGTCAGGGACCTGAATGAAACTTTCCCCAGAGGTATAAAAAGTTTTGCGAGACACAGTGGGAGGATCTAAAAGAAATGGCATAGTTTTTGCTCAGAGAAACCTGTCTTAACTTGTCTTTGTCTTTTCCTATAGGACCCACACCCAGAGGCAGCAGATGTCCAACAGCAGCTCCATCACCCACTTCCTCCTCCTGGCGTTCACAGAGACGCGGGAGCTGCAGCTCCTGCACTTCTGGCTCTCCCTGGCCATCTACCTGGCTGCCCTCCTGGGCAACGGGCTCATCGTCACCGCCATCGCCTGCGACCACCGCCTCCACACCCCCATGTACTTCTTCCTCCTCAACCTCTCCCTCCTCGACCTGGGCTCCATCTCCACCACTCTCCCCAAATCCATGGCCAATTCCCTCGGGGACACCAGGGACATCTCCTACATGGGATGTGCTGCACAAGCCTTTCTATTTGTCTTTTTGATGTCAGCAGAGTTTTTTCTCCTCACGGTGATGGCCTACGACCGCTACGTGGCCATCTGCACACCCCTGCACTACGGGACCCTGCTGGGCAGCAGAGCTTGTGCCCACATGGCAGCAGCTGCCTGGGCCGGTGGGTTTCTCAATGCTCTGCTGCACACGGCCAGTACATTTTCACTGCCCCTCTGCCATGGCAATGCCCTGGGGCAGTTCTTCTGTGAAATCCCCCAGATCCTCAAGCTCTCCTGCTCAGACACCTACCTCAGGGAAGTCGGGATTCTTGTCGTTAGTGCCTGTTTAGTGTTTGGCTGTTTTGTTTTCATCCTTTTCTCCTATGTGCAGATCTTCAGGGCTGTGCTGAGGCTCCCCTCTGAGCAGGGACGGCACAAAGCCTTTTCCACGTGCCTCCCTCACCTGGCCGTGGTCTCCCTGTATATTGGCACTGGCACATTTGCCTACCTGAAGCCTCCCTCCATCTCCTCCCCATCCCTGGACCTGGTGGTGGCAGTGCTGTACTCGGTGGTGCCTCCAGTAGTGAACCCCCTCATCTACAGCATGAGGAACCAGGAGCTCAAGGATGCCGTGGGGAAACTGATCAATGGATGTTTTTCAGGTGCAAGAAACTGCTTGTTGCCTTCTCCACAGCACTCAGAATGGAACTCATGACAAGCCTATTTTACCTTGAAATATTTTCGGGGTGTGTGCAAGTGCACAATGAAGTTTTATTATCTATCCCACTTCTAATTCACTGTCTACTGTTGAATTTGACCCAGAGATTGTGTAAATGAGGAACTGTGCTCTCTGTGTATTTAAACAGAAAAAAAAGGACCCTGCATCAACTTTTTTGTGCAAGACCCTTCCTCTGAGACCTCTATGAAGCTGCAGGGGCCGTGCCTGTGGACGTAGGTGGGGGGAAAAAGTGTCCCGGCACAGCAGCACTGCCAGGGAGCAGCAGCTCTTGGTCTTTTCAGAGCTGCTCTCTTCCCACGTCCACACTCTCCTCCTGAGCTGCTGAGCGGGTGTAAGGCCTGAGTGCTCTTGGAGATTGGTCACGGTCCTGCTGTGTTCTAGTGCTGTGCGTTCAGGAAGGCACATAACACCACAACACCGTTTCCATCAGGAAAGGGCATCTCCTGAGTGCAGTACCTGAAGGCTTATGTCTTCTTCCAGAGTTGATCTCAAGAGCAGGCCCAAGAATGCTCTCAAGAGCATGCCCAAGGAATCGGTTCATTGTTTTGCTTGCTCTCCATGGGCTCAGTGTGATGAGGTCATGGTCCCAGTAGGGCCTTCAAGGGACTGCGGGCTGGTTCAGGTGGTGCTTGTTGGTGGCCAGCACCCATGCAGGTGGTGAATGGTCTCTGACTGACCCTCCTGGGGCTCTGGAGCATGTGACAGGGCTGATGGCAGGTGAATGCTTTTCTGGAGGGACTTGGGAGCTGCCAGGAGAGCAGAGGGGATGTGCAGGGAGGGACAGCGTGTGCCAGGGACTTGGCAGTGAATGGACCCCACCGAGCACCAGCCTGTCCAGCACGGTGTCGCCCAGAAACAACACTCTAGATCTGGGTGTGAAGTGGCAAACAGGAGCTCAGCAAGCCCAGGGGACACAGCAGGGGCAGGGAAAGGAGCCTGGTGGGTGATTTGTCTTACCCTCAGTGAACCACAGCCCACTTTCTCTGCAGAGCAGCACCGCCAGCTCGGGGCTGTGGGGAGTATGGGGGCAGGGTGCAGGAATGGGCGGCCCGGCCAGCACAGGTGTGCTTAGCTGGGGAAAGGCATCTTGTGGGGAGATGGGATGTGCTGGGAGAGGAGCAGGGCACTGTGTGTGTGCCCGTGAGGCATGGAGAGAGACATCCTTTGGTGCAGGTGCCCGGTTGGGGCAGGCTGCCCTGTCCCTGGGGCAGCAGGAGCTGCCTGAGGAGCCCCTGGGCCAATTCCCTCCTGCCGTGCTGGGGAGCAAGTTTGGCACGAGGGGCTGCAGAGTGCCTGGGCTGGATGAAGGTTTGTTGCCCTGATGTACTGGACCATTTTTTCTGTGGTTTTTGCCCCAGTGCTGGAACTCTCCTGCAGTGAAACCATGACACTCCTGCTCTCTGCTTTCAGAACCTGGTGCTTAGGCCCAGTCTCCCAGTTTCTGTTCACGCCGGCATCCCTTGTGTGCACCAGCGCTGCCACCCTGGGGCAGCCCTCCTGCCCAGCTGGGCACGCAGGCGGCCTTCTCCGCCTGCTCCTCTCACCTCGCTAGTGCCACTCTTTTCTACAGCCTCTCTCATCGTTGTCTAAGTGATGCCCAGAACAGCCCCCCGAGACAGTCTGACGATGCCCTTTTCCAACACCATCCCCGCCCCTGCTCAATCCTCTCACCTACAGCCTGTGGGGCAGAAAGGATGGGGGCAGGGACACACTTGACAGCTTGTTGACAGCTGGACTGAAGAAGTGGAGTATGTGGTGGGTGGGAAGTTGGCTGAATGATGAGGGTCAAATATCATCCATGGTACAAAGTCCTCCTGGCAGACACTTACTGGTTGCTTCCCTCAGTGACCAGCCCTTGACCCCCATGTGGAACCTTTTTAGTATCCCTCTGTATGATGGGACAAAACACATTTTCAACTCCTTGTGGATGATGCCAAGTTACAGGAAGACCTTGATCCATCTCACATAGTCAACTCTAGTGTGATCAACACTGTTCTAGCCAGGAGTATGTAGCACAGCAGTATATGGGCTGTTATTGGAGAAGCTGACTCCATCTGAGCAACACCCAGCACAATGGCATTCAGGTATCTTTCCAACCCCAGTAATACTCACATTCAATGACTGTCTTGTCTTGGGAGAGCTGTTTGAAGACAGAAGAAACAGAGGAAGAAGAAAGATTAGAGAGCCAGAACTAGTGATATAAATCGCACCAGTATAAATACAGCAGTTCCTCTGAGGAACCTTTTTCCACTCAAAGTATTGGTAGGAAATCCCTCTGATAAATTTGATGAACCAAGCTTACTTTTATCTGCTCAGGTCCTGGGCTACAGGGCCACAAGGAGGGTGACGGTTGGGTACATCTTGTGTGGTCATTTGTGTCTCGGGAACTCCCAATCCAGGAGGAAGCCAAAGGCTGTGAAGGGGGCTGGGAGGTCACTTGTGCCTCTGGAGGTGACAGGCCAAGAGCAGGACCGTGGCTGGGAAAGGGACTGTGAGGTCACTTCTTTCTGAAAGAGCCGGTGGGTCAGCCCTTGACCCATGGCTGGGGTATGGGCTTGTAAGCTGACACCTGCCAGCGTCTCCGAGAGGCCGGCAGGAGGCACCTGGCTGGCACAGCGACCGTGAGATCCCCTCTGCCGAAGGAGCCGGGCTCACTGCACGAAGGGGGCTTCTGTTCTGGGTGTCGTGTCTCTGCTGCCCGGGGGCCTGATGGGGCAGCAGCAGGCACGCAGCTTGGCCGTGTCTATGGAGAAGCTGAAGGGCGGCAGCCTGCGGGGATGATGGTGAGGTTACTTCTGGTGCTCAGGGGAAAGGCCACGGGAAGGCTGCCGCGCTGGGACGCCTGCTTCCCAGGTGGTGGAGCTTTCCTTGGAGGGAGGGAAGAGCAGGCGAGAGCAGCACTGCCACGCAGGGCAGCCTGGGAGGTGGGGAGTGGCCATGAGGGGGAAGAGATGTCCCTCAAAGGGTCGTGCTGTGGTACATGAAGTCCTCCCGAAGGAGGATGGGATCAGTCCCTCTCTGTGTCTCACAGAACAGAGCGTGAGGACAGACAGACGTCAGTGACTGTATGGCAATGGCAGGTGAGAGCAAGGTGGGAAGTGAGGGGGGTGTCTCCAGTGTGCAGGGAAGAAGCATCGGCTGTGGGACAGCACAGGGCAAGCTCTGGTAGAGAAGGCAAAGAGCGCTGGCAAGGCTGGAAGCTGCCAGGAGAACCCAAGGCTTTGTCCCGGTGGCTCTGGCAAGTGTCTCTGCCAGCAAGGCCTATGAGGAGACACGTTGTCCTCAGGCACGGGGGCCTCCTCGCCTCCTCGCACACCCCAGTGAGGCTGGGCACTGCCATACCCTTGTCCTTCACTCACCATCACACACCCCACAGCCCCCTGCCCCAGGAAGGGCCCTGAGCGCTGTGTGAGGGACAGGATCTGCCTTCCCCGGGGCTGGGGCTCAGAGCTTGGCCCTTCTGCTTCATGAGGCAAAGCAGGGTTTCCCCAGCATCCGAGCTGCCGGCACATTACCTTGGCCTCCCTGGAGTCACGGCTTCCAGTTATCTGCCCTAACGAGTCCCTGGGGAGCCTTTCTCAGCAATGGCCCTCCTCAGAGGGACTCAGTCCTGCTTCAAGACACTTCAGGGTTTTTTTCTGACTTTAACTTAAGGAAAGGTTTGCGCAATCTCCTCTCAGTCCCAAGGTTGAAGGACTCGGCACCAAAGACGCGATGGGGCTCATTAAAAGAAAGAAAGCCCAAACGAGCTCTATTTCTTCCTCTAATTTTCTTCAAGTCTTGTACAGTTAATTAGAGAAGTTTCCTGGTGACTTATGGAGAAAGGTTTCAAGGAGCTTCTAATAAAAAGGACTTTTTATTTTAAAGGGTGTAGATTAATATTTTTCAGTTTAGAGAAGAGGCAATGGCAGCACTCTCCAATAGATACTGACCCAGGGTCTCTCCTAGGGAGACCTGGACTGGTCAGGGAAGCTGTCCCTTCAGGTCTGACACAGTAAGGACAACCTCCCACCGCACCTCCCCAGCCCCAGCATGTCTCTCGTCAGGCACCTGCGTCTTGTGCTGCTTTTCCTTACATCAGACTGCTCCACTGGTCTCTGCAGCTGGGTGTTGCAGCTCCTTCATACCAGCTCCCACCTGCTTTCCTTTGAGAACTGGCTGCACACAGGCAAAGGGGGATGGTTCTTATTTTTTGAACAAACAAAGTAAAACCGATAAGGTTCACCATTGAAGTAAAACCCACCCCTCAATTGTATGCCAAGTAAAACCTGCCACAAATGAGGTTCACCTTCCACAAGGCAAAATCATGCAGGAAATGTTTTTGACAGAAAAGATATGATAAAAAAACACAATTAAAGAGTTGGGTAAAGACACATTTAGAAAGACTATGGAACAACAGGCAGCCTTTAACTCCCTTCTGCTCAAAGCAGCAACTGTGTATTTGAGAGGTGCCTGAATGAGCAAAGAGTGAGGGGAAGGGAAATCTGGAGAGCAATTGCAAGCGTTTCTGTGCAGATGGGCTGCTGGAAAGGTGATGTCAGACGTGGTCAGTTTAGGTAGGACAGGTGGGAATGCGTGAAAGATGAGGGAGATGAAATGCACAGCCTAATAGACAGAGCACTGACAATGCAAGTCTAGTGGAAGGTCAATAGCTCTGCTCTTGCTATTAATGCACATCCTGAAAACTCCTCATTTCGAGAAACCATGGGGAAACACTGACATTTCATTGCAAGTATTCAGCTGTTTCAGCTGAGGCGGTCGTGCTCATCCTTTGAAACACGTGTCAGAAATTCTTTGGTTTCCAGGCAGCGCTCCGCTGTCTGACTGTGAGTGTCCAGCGCTGCCTCTGGAGGAGCCAGTGTCTCTGCAGCCCATGCCTGGCACTGGCAGCTGTCACAGGGGACCTGCTGGAGACAAGAGGCCCTCGGAAGCGGCAGCTGGAGCCTGGGCAGAGGGTCCCAGGGCACCTACACTGGCACCACGTGCCCGTGTCCCTGTAACTGCATCCCAGCCCAATCCTGGGATCACTTGCCTTTGCAAACAAAGGCAGTACACGAAATCCCCCCACAGATCAGGATATTAAAACAAGACAGAACAAAGCAAGGAGGATAGCAACATCAACAGTGTCTGAAGCTTCAAGTTGCAAGAGGACACTTCCTCCTCTCTACATCTTTCATTCTATTTCCTTGTTGCTTCGGTTTTTTTTAATCTTCTCAACATTTCCATCATACCTACTGCATTAAGAAAGATAATTTTGTGTCTTGCACGTTGATTTAGTGCTTTCCCTATGGTTGACTCCCCCTTGGGCGATCTCTCACTTTGTGGGGCTCCAGGCAGTGACACGGTCCATGTGGCACGTGTTGCGGGCGCTGCAGGCAGCTCCACATTCCTCTCCTGGAGGATGCCTGTGCCCTGCCGCGCGCTGGGACGGCGCAGTATGGCAGTGTCTCAGTGAGCATGCACTGCCTCCTCTGTCAATTGACATCAAGGCATGTGTCCTAAACCCAACCCTTGATCTCTAACAGCCACCAAGGTGACGATGAGCTTTCTGCTCAGGCCCTTTGGGGGGAAATTCCTGGGCCTGTTGTTGACATCAGCTTTGGAAGAACAGCCAAATCTTGAGGTCCTGCCTGATGGAGGCATCATTTTCTTACAGAGATGCTGTGAGAGTGTCAGCTCTGAAAAGGCGTTACAAAAAACATCAATACAGGTTTGAGGTAATAGACAGGGATAGGTTCATTTATAAGGAGGGTAAGATGAATACAATCGATTATGTAGGAACGTAACAACAATAAATAATAGAACAGGTAGAGCTAAAAAAAAATAAATCAGTAAACAAAGTAAAGGTCTTCATTGGGATACACTAAATGTCATTTTTGGAGAGTGATGGAAAGTTTATTGATAGTGACAAATATCCATGAAATCACTTGCTTAATGGGCTGCTTGAGCTCCTGGTTCCTCATGCTGTAGATGAGGGGGTTCACTGCTGGAGGCACCACCGAGTACAGCACTGCCAACACCAGGTCCAGGGGTGGGGAGGAGATGGAGGGGGGCTTCAGGTAGGCAAATGTGCCAGTGCCAATATACAGGGAGACCACGGCCAGGTGAGGGAGGCACGTGGAAAAGGCTTTGTGCCGTCCCTGCTCAGAGGGGAGCCTCAGCACAGCCCTGAAGATCTGCACATAGGAGAAAAGGATGAAAACAAAACAGCCAAACACTAAACAGGCACTAACGACAAGAATCCCGACTTCCCTGAGGTAGGTGCCTGAGCAGGAGAGCTTGAGGATCTGGGGGATTTCACAGAAGAACTGCCCCAGGGCATTGCCATGGCAGAGGGGCAGTGAAAATGTACTGGCCGTGTGCAGCAGAGCATTGAGAAACCCACCGGCCCAGGCAGCTGCTGCCATGTGGGCACAAGCCCTGCTGCCCAGCAGGGTCCCGTAGTGCAGGGGTGTGCAGATGGCCACGTAGCGGTCGTAGGCCATGACCGTGAGGAGAAAAAACTCTGCTGACATCAAAAAGACAAATAGAAAGGCTTGTGCAGCACATCCCATGTAGGAGATGTCCCTGGTGTCCCCGAGGGAATTGGCCATGGATTTGGGGAGAGTGGTGGAGATGGAGCCCAGGTCGAGGAGGGAGAGGTTGAGGAGGAAGAAGTACATGGGGGTGTGGAGGCGGTGGTCGCAGGCGATGGCGGTGACGATGAGCCCGTTGCCCAGGAGGGCAGCCAGGTAGATGGCCAGGGAGAGCCAGAAGTGCAGGAGCTGCAGCTCCCGCGTCTCTGTGAACGCCAGGAGGAGGAAGTGGGTGATGGAGCTGCTGTTGGACATCTGCTGCATCTGGGTGTGGAGCACTGAACAGGGAGGTAAAGGAAGTGAGAAGTTAGGACAGATTTCTTTGAGAAAAAACCTGTTGTGTTTCTTACAGAAACGCCCCCAACTGCCTTTCACTTTTCAGGGAGACCTTTAGTGAGCTCAGGTTGGTGCTGGCGGAGGGAGAGTGCCCCAGGGAGCAGGAGGCTCTGCTGTGGGCTCTGCAGGAGTCATCCCAGCCCTACAGCAACAGGTAAATAGGAACAGGGGGTGATCTCAGTATAAATTGACTCCTGATATCAAATAGCTTTTCAGCATTGTCGCTCCCAACTCACCTGAGTGCAGAGCAGAGCTGAGAGGATTGTGTTTTGTGTCTTCTGTTGCAGTTGCCCCACCACAGCTGAGGGGTGCTTTGGGTGCAGAAACCCCTGGCATTTCTGCTGCACTGCAGGGGAAATCTTGTGGGTCCCAAGAGGCAAAGGGACTGTCCCTTAGTGCAGATCTCCAAACCCCTCCAAACCCCATTGTACCTGAGGAGATCTCAGCTCTGCCCTCCCAGCCAGGGACACAGAGGGCTCATTACAGCTGCCCACTCACAGCCACACAGCAGCATTTCCATGGCTGTAGCCGCGAGGCACCTTCCCCATGGGGCTCTCGCATGACACAGAGATGCCCTGGGAGAGCTTTGACCTGCTGGAGGGCATCCTGCAGCCCAGCAGCACCTCCCAAGTGTCGTGGTTCAGCCTCAGCTGGCAACTGAACACCACGCAGTCGCTCGCTCACCCCCCCCCACCCCTGTGGGATGGGGAAGAGAATCGGACGAGCAAAAGAACTTGTGGGTTGAGATAAGCACAGTTTAATAACTACAATAGAAGGATGATGATAAATGATTATGATAATAATGACAGTAATGTTAATATAATAAAAGGGAAAAGGAAGGAAAGGGAAAACAGGGAACAAAAACGCAGAAACACGAACGATACAACCGCTCACCACCTGCCGACCGACGCTGCCCGTCCCCGAGCCGCGATTGCCCCCTCCCTCCCCCGGCCAGCCCCTCCCAGCTAGCATACTGGGCATGACGTTACATGATATGGAATATCCCTTTGGTCAGTTTGAATCCACTCTCTTAGCTGTGCCCCCTCCCCTCCCGGCTTCTTGTGCACCCAGCAGAGCATGGGAGGCCAGACATGTCCTTGACTAGTATCAGCGCTGCCCAGCAACAGCCTAAACATCTGTGTGTTATCTCAACAGGTTTTTTTTCCATGCTAATTTCAAAGCACAGCACTATACCAGCTAGAGTGAAGAAAATTAACTCTATCCCAGCTGAAACCATGACAGTATCCACCCCTTATTCCATATCATTGACATCAGGCTCAGGTCCCATACTATTCAGTACAACTTCAATAATCCTTATCCATCTTCTTATCCTTTAACAATATATATATATATATATATAGATACAGATTTTCATTTATCATTCCACTAGTTTATGGAACACCCCTGTAGAATGCCTGTGAAATGTCCATTGAGTTCATTTAGTCCATGACTTTGGATTTCATCTCTTGTAAGGGTCCTTCGGTGCGGCGGTGTGCGTGGGGTCAGGTTGTTGCATGTCAGTCCTTGTTCCATCACCGCTGCACTGGTAGTTCGTGTTCTCTCACTGCTGCACTTTGCTCGGTTCCATTGAAAGTTCATTTGCTATTATCATTAATTGGGAGATTCCCACCATGATA
Source organism: Phalacrocorax carbo (assembly GCF_963921805.1). NCBI lineage: Eukaryota > Metazoa > Chordata > Aves > Suliformes > Phalacrocoracidae > Phalacrocorax > Phalacrocorax carbo. Next base: position 441,936 of record NW_026990539.1, on the reverse strand, counting down.
ACATTCCACTGATGCAACCATAGTAGTGATGACATACAACATCATATTACAATTAACAGCATATTATTCAGTTCATTGGCTGTTTTCACCCAAAATTAAATCCCCCTGGGGTACACACCGAACTCCTCCATCCTCCCGCATCACCCACCAAGTGCACCCAGGTCCTCGAGCAAACGCAATCCCACGAGTGGGTTTGCCTCTGCTGGAAGCAGGAATAACCCAGACTGTCTTGCCCAGCATATTTTTTATGTGCACTACAGGGACTCTATCCCCTTCCACAGTACGTAAGGATTCTGATTGGGCCGGGCCAGCTCGCCTGGCAGATCCCCTTGTGTTGACTAACCAGGTGGCTTTTGCTAAATGTGTATCCCAGTGTTTAAATGTTCCACCCCCCATTGCTCTCAGTGTCATCTTTAATAGTCCATTGTATCTTTCGATTTTCCCAGAGGCTGGTGCGTGATAGGGGATGTGATACACCCACTCAATGCCGTGCTCTTTGGCCCAGGTGTCTATAAGGTTATTTCGGAAATGAGTCCCGTTGTCTGACTCAATTCTCTCTGGGGTGCCATGTCGCCACAGGACTTGTTTTTCGAGACCCAGGATAGTGTTCCGGGCAGTGGCGTGGGGGACAGGAGATGTTTCCAGCCAGCCGGTGGTTGCTTCTACCATGGTGAGAACATGGCGCTTGCCTTGGCGGGTCTGTGGGAGTGTGATATAGTCGATTTGCCAGGCCTCCCCATATTTATATTTCAGCCATCGTCCCCCATACCACAGAGGCTTTACCCGCTTCGCTTGCTTGATTGCAGCGCATGTGTCACATTCGTGGATAACCTGCGCAATAACGTCCATGGTCAAGTCCACTCCTCGATCACGAGCCCACCTGTATGTTGCATCTCTCCCTTGATGGCCTGAGGTGTCATGGGCCCACCGAGCTAGAAATAGTTCACCCTTATGCTGCCAGTCCAGACCCACCTCAGCCACTTCAATCTTGGCAGCCTGATCTACCTGCTGGTTGTTTCGATGTTCTTCAGTGGCCCGACTCTTGGGGACGTGAGCATCCACATGCCGTACCTTTACAACCAGGTTCTCTACCCGGGCAGCAATATCTTGCCACAGTGCGGCAGCCCAGATGGGTTTGCCTCTGCGCTGCCAGTTGCTTTGCTTCCACTGCTGCAGCCACCCCCACAGGGCATTTGCCACCATCCAGGAGTCAGTATAGAGATAGAGCACTGGCCACTTTTCCCGTTCAGCGATGTCTAATGCCAGCTGGATGGCCTTTACTTCTGCAAACTGGCTCGATTCACCTTCTCCTTCAGCAGTTTCTGCTACTTGTCGTGTAGGACTCCATACAGCAGCCTTCCATCTCCGGTGCTTCCCCACAAGGCGACAGGACCCATCAGTAAACAGGGCATATTGCTTCTCATCTTCTGGCAGTGTGTTATACAGTGGGGCTTCTTCAGCACGTGTCACCTCCTCCTCTGGTGATATTCCAAAGTCTTTGCCTTCTGGCCAGTCCATAATCACTTCCAAGATTCCTGGGCAACTGGGGTTTCCTACTCGAGCCCGCTGGGTGATCAGTGCAACCCATTTACTCCACGTAGCATCAGTTGCATGGTGTGTAGAGGGGACATTTCCTTTGAACATCCAGCCCAGCACTGGCAGTCGGGGTGCCAGGAGCAACTGTGCTTCAGTACCAACCACTTCTGAAGCAGCTCGGACCCCTTCATATGCTGCCAATATCTCTTTTTCAGTTGGAGTATGGCGGGCTTCAGACCCTCTGTATCCCCGACTCCAAAACCCTAGGGGTCGACCCCGGGTCTCCCCTGGTGCTTTCTGCCAGAGGCTCCAGGTAGGGCCATTCTCCCCGGCTGCGGTGTAGAGCACATTTTTAATATCTTGTCCTGCCCGGACTGGCCCAAGAGCTACTGCATGGACTATTTCCCGTTTAATCTGTTCAAAGGCTTGTTGTTGTTCAGGGCCCCATTTGAAATCATTCTTTTTCCGGGTCACTTGATGGAGGGGGCTTACGATCAGGCTGTAGTGTGGAATATGCATCCTCCAAAAACCCACAACGCCCAAGAAAGCTTGTGTTTCCTTTTTGCTGGTTGGTGGAGACATGGCTGTTATTTTGTTGATCACATCCATGGGGATCTGACGACGACCATCTTGCCATTTTATTCCCAAGAACTGGATTTCTCGTGCAGGTCCCTTAACTTTACTTTGTTTTATGGCGAAACCAGCTTTCAGGAGGATTTGAACTATTTCCTTCCCTTTCTCAAAAACTTCTTCTGCTGTATTGCCCCACACGATGATGTCATCAATGTATTGTAGGTGTTCGGGAGCTCCACCTTGTTCCAAAGCATTATGGATCAGTCCATGGCAAATGGTAGGGCTGTGTTTCCACCCCTGGGGCAGTCGATTCCAGGTGTACTGGACCCCCCTCCAAGTAAAAGCAAACTGTGGCCTGCACTCTGCTGCCAGAGGGATTGAGAAGAATGCATTAGCGATATCGATTGTGGCATACCACTTGGCTGCCTTGGACTCCAGTTCATATTGAAGTTCTAGCATGTCTGGCACAGCAGCACTCAACGGTGGAGTGACTTCATTCAGGCCACGATAGTCTACCGTTAGCCTCCACTCTCCATTAGACTTCCGGACTGGCCATATGGGACTGTTAAAGGGTGAGTGGGTTTTACTGATGACTCCTTGGCTCTCCAGTCGACGAATGAGCCCGTGGATAGGGATCAGAGAGTCTCTGTTGGTGCGATATTGCTGTCGGTGCACTGTTGTGGTGGCGATCGGCACCTGTTGTTCTTTGACCTTCAGCAACCCCACAACAGAAGGGTCCTTCGAGAGGCCAGGCAAAGTAGACAGCTGTTTAATTTCCGCCGTCTCCAAGGCAGCTACACCAAAAGCCCACTTGTAACCTTTTGGGTCCTTGAAATACCCTCTCCTGAGATAGTCTATGCCAAGGATGCACGGAGCCTCGGGGCCAGTCACAATGGGGTGCTTCTGCCACTCATTGCCAGTTAGGCTCACTTCAGCCTCCAATACAGTTAGCTCTTGGGATCCCCCTGTCACTCCAGCAATGCTGATGGGTTCTGCCCCTATATAGTTTGATGGCATTAAGGTACACTGTGCACCGGTGTCCACTAAAGCTCTATATTCCTGTGGGTCGGACGTGCCAGGCCATCGGATCCACACAGTCCAGTAAACCCGGTTATCCCTCTCCTCCACCTGGCTGGAGGCAGGGCCCCCCTAGTCCTGATCATAGTATTCATCACTCACTTCCGGTAGGTATGAATCACGGGTGTCTCTGTTAAGATCAGTCAGGCCATCAGCACTTCTGCTCCTCTGTCTGGAGAATTGCTTACAGGAAACTGGGGCAGCAGCTCTCCTGGAGAAACTTCCCTGAGTAATTGTTCTCCCTTGCAGCTCACGTACCCGTGCCTCTAAGGCTGAGGTAGGTTTTCCATCCCACTTCTTCATGTCCTCTCCGTGATCACGCAGGTAAAACCACAGGGTGCCCCGTCGTGTGTATCCCTTCTCTTGAGCCAAGGGACGATTACTCCTAATGGCTGAGATACTGGTCCGTACTGGTGGGGAGTAGGACATATCTTCTTTGAGTTGCTGGAACTCTCGGGACAGTTTCTCAACAGCAGAGACGAGCGAGGAAGAGAGATTCGCTTCATATTCCCGGAGTCTATCAATCAACTCAGCCACCGTTGGTGTCTCGTCATCTTTCCAGGACATCACTGCCAATGAGTTTGCATACGAGGATGGTGCGCTCCGTACAAACTTCCGCCACATGGGTCGTGTGCACTCGGCTTCATCTGGATCTTTGGAGGACCGTTGATCGTCCAGGTCACCATAAACCACCTCAAGCACGGCTAATTCCCTTAGATGCTGAACGCCTTTCTCCATGGTCGTCCATTTTCCTAGGCGAAATACAATATCTTCTTTGAAGGGATACCTCTCTCTCACCGCGGCCAGGAGCCGCCTCCAGAGGCTGAGGGCTTGTGTTCCTTTTCCAATTGCTTTATCAATGCCCCCTTCCCTAGAGAGGGATCCCAGTTGTTTGGCTTCCTTCCCCTCTAATTCCAAACTACTGGCCCCATTATCCCAGCATCGGAGCAGCCAGGTGATAACGTGCTCACCTGAATGACGCCCGAAATCTTTCCGTATATCCCGCAACTCACTCAAGGATAGAGATCGGGTAGTTTCCGTTTCTTGTACACATGGTTCCTCCTCCTCCTCCTCTTCTCGTGATGGCCCTGGTTCATCGTAATCTCTTTCTAAACGAGTTGACTTTCTCTTCCATGATTTCTTCTTGCGTATAGGGGCGACTGATACTGGCACAGGTTGGTCCTCTGGTTCAGCTGCAACGCTTGGCCCTGGGGTTTGAGTAGCTGCAGTGCCTGTCGTGGGGGTTTGAGTGGCCACCGTGCTCATCACCGGGGTTGGAGTAGCTGCAGTCTCTGTCGCGGCGGGTTGGGTGGCCGCAGTGTTTGTCACCGGGGTTGGAGTAGCTGCATTCCCTGTCATGGCGGGTTGGGTGGCCGCAGTGTTTGTCACCGGGGTTGGAGTAGCTGCATTCCCTGTCACGGCGGGTTGGGTGGCCGCAGTGCTCATCACCGGGGTTGGAGTAGCTGCAGTATCTGTCGCGGCGGGTTGGGTGGCCGCAGTGTTTGTCACCGGGGTTGGAGTAGCTGCAGTCTCTGTCACGGCGGTTTGGGTGGCCGCAGTGCTTGTCGCTGGGGTTGGAGTAGTTCCCTTCTCTTTCCCTTGGGGGTACTGATTAGTGTTAAATAGGGCTCGATAGGCATAAGCCAGACCCCAGCACATGGCAGTGATCTGTATGTCTCTGGAATTGCCAGGGTGACAACATATTTCCTCCAAATGTTCTACTAATTTTTCAGGATTCTGCACTTGTTCAGGGGTGAAGTCCCACACCACAGGGGGTGCCCACCGTCTTAGGCATTTGCCCATACTTTCCCACATACCCTGCCACGCATAGCTATCAAGCCTTGGGACAGATCTCTGGATTATATTCTTAACTTGCTTACTAACCTTAGACAGATCTGATACCACTTGCCAAAGCAATATCAACAGATGTATCTTAACTACACAAGGATGTTCAAGATACTGAAAAGTTGTTGTAATGAGGGAGGAGACATTACATAAGATATTAGCTACGGTGCCATTCTGTATTTCCTCCATAAAAAACTCCTCAGAGGAGGAGGTATAATTGCTAATTGCCTCCATGAGGTGGTAGCTGTAGTACAGTAACGGCTTCCATGCAAAACCTAAATAACTGATAACAGTCAAGGCCAGTGTTTTAATAACAAGTCTCCTAGGCAAAATATCTCTAATCACTGCAGAGCACAGCCAGCTGACAGAACCAACAGCAAGTTTTAACATGTACTTTACAATCAGCATGGTAAAGACTGGACAAGCTAATACTGCGAGCAGATTAATCAATGCTGTGACCAGCAACTGTTATTATCTCAAACCCTTCGAGCCCCACGTTGGGCGCCAAAAATAGACTGTCGTGGTTCAGCCTCAGCTGGCAACTGAACACCACGCAGTCGCTCGCTCACCCCCCCCCACCCCTGTGGGATGGGGAAGAGAATCGGACGAGCAAAAGAACTTGTGGGTTGAGATAAGCACAGTTTAATAACTACAATAGAATGATGATGATAAATGATTATGATAATAATGACAGTAATGTTAATATAATAAAAGGGGGAAGGAAGGAAAGGGAAAACAGGGAACAAAAACGCAGAAACACGAACGATACAACCGCTCACCACCCGCCGACCGACGCTGCCCGTCCCCGAGCCGCGATTGCTCCCTCCCTCCCCCGGCCAGCCCCTCCCAGCTAGCATACTGGGCATGACGTTACATGATATGGAATATCCCTTTGGTCAGTTTGAATCCACTCTCTTAGCTGTGCCCCCTCCCCTCCCGGCTTCTTGTGCACCCAGCAGAGCATGGGAGGCTAGACATGTCCTTGACTAGTATCAGCGCTGCCCAGCAACAGCCTAAACATCTGTGTGTTATCTCAACAGGTTTTTTTCCATGCTAATTTCAAAGCACAGCACTATACCAGCTAGAGTGAAGAAAATTAACTCTATCCCAGCTGAAACCATGACACCAACCATAAATAGCTTCTGGTGGGGAAGAAGCAAGCTCCAGGCAGAAGCCAACCCATAGCCTCTTGTGAGTTGTTAGGCAATGCTTGTAACCTCTTAGCCTAGGCCAGTCGGAAAATGCAATGGAAGAATAGAATTTCTCGTCGTAAGATAGCATTTGTTTCTTATGTTGTTGGTACTTTTGTCTTCTGTGCAAAACTTGCAGGTTTCCATCGCAGGAATGCTGTTCTCACCAAAGCAGTCACGATAATGAGTGCCTTTGAGATGCTCAGAGAGAAATGTTCTGCGGTTCCTTCTGAATTACAGCTGTTCCTCAAATAAAAAGCGTTTTCCAATGCACTGAGCTGTGTGGGTGACCCATACGTGAGGCAGAGGGAAAAATGCAGGTGACGGTGCCTGATGTGCCTGTTGGTTCAGGTCACTCACTCCTGGGCTGTGCATCACCCGGCATGGCTCAAGAGCAGGCTTATCCCACAGCAGCCATCGGTGTGGTGTGCCTTGCGTTGAACTTGGTTTAAACCCAGACTAGACCACGACTTATTAGTGAAAGCCCGATCGCTGGTAGTTTGATACTACAATTGTAATGTTAATACACAGAGAGAGAGGGATGCAGGAAGTAGGTGTGTGATTTCTGTGAACACCGACAGCACAAGCGTAGATGACCCTAGGAACCCAGGGCACAGGAAAAGCTTTGCTTCTGATCTAGCCTATTGGTCTCATAGCAGCTTCCTGAAGGACGAGAACGGCACGCTCATCTCCGCAGGATCCAACAGTGATGTGGGCCAGGTAAGCCTTGAGTCAAAGAACCAACTGGAAGCAGCTGTCAGTAATACACAGTTGTGGGTCAGTCAGTTAGTTTATCTCCCATTATTAACATTCATGTAAATGTAACGAACAGGGGATGATTCCTCCAAGCGTGCACACCTGCCATAGTTCCTTTCTGACATTCATACATGGAAGTTAACACACCGCACCTCTCTAATACATAATCATTGACCTGGCTGGGCACCCCCTTCTTCCATGGGTCTCTATCTCCGCCGCTTAAGTTTAAAGGTACAGTGTGATTTTAATTCACTGCGCATGCTCAAGAGGAGTGGGATGGGGGTCAGCCCTTTCATCCCTCAGTTGAGTCGGGGGTCACTATCTCCCGCTGTTGGAATTACCTTTCCCCCAGTGACTCTGCGTGGGCAAATGTGCAGTTTTTCAGGGCCTTCTGGGGCCAGAAGTTCCCTTTGATCACTGCTGACTGAGTTGGGGCCTTCCCTTCACACCCTTCTTTGTAGCAGGATGTTCCCACTGTCAGTCCTTGAAGTTCTACTGATTTGTATTCTTTTAGGAGGTTCCTGTCAATGGGGCAGTCATTGCTAATAGCCTCCTCTCTGGCCCAAGCATTGTTTATTATCTTGTTAAAATTCTCAGGTGTTACCTTCTCCTCCTGACTCACTCGCTCTCACTGCTATTCTCACTTGAATAGCAAAGGCTATTAAAGACCAAGGGAACAAGCTCAGCCAAGACCTGCTGAGCAGACGCCCAAGCTGCCCACTTCTCGGAGGTCTCCTCTTGTGCCCGCAGTGGTTGTGTCTGCTGGCGCTCGCAAGGTTCCTGCCAAGACAATGCTGCCTGTAAAACCTTCAGGCTTTACATGTTGCTCCTCTGATCTGGAAGACTGACTCAGCAACCAACACAACCATCCAGGACATCAGTATATGCAGCGCCTGGTCCCTCCTGCCTCTCTTTCTGCAAAAAACAGTCACAGGAGAAAGTGCTGGAAAGCAGGCTCACATTCAACCTGTGCAGCAGCAAATCCCCCGTGGGCTAGAGGGGAACTTCTTCCTCGACGTACCCGTTTTCTTTTGGCTAAGTCTGAAAAGCAAGTCTCTTGTGACTGGCCAGACTAAGCCTTTCCTGCTGCCTTAGCACGCCCTCATCTCCAAACACAGTAACAACGGATAATAAAAGCTTGCCTTTTCTCCTTACTGCCGGTTGGGACCATCCACTGCCTGCTTGGAAATCAGGGGTGCACGTGTGCTACTGCTTCGGTTATAAGGTAGGAAGATGCTTGTTTGTATTTCAGAGCCTTGCAAGTATTCATTTAGGGAGTTATCACCATGAGCATGGCTAAGCTGGCTGCTTGGCTTACAGCTGTACGGGGCACAGACAAAAATTGCTCTCAGGCTTGTCCTCTTGCTCAGACATCTAATGAGGCAAAGTCACCGCAGCATGACTGCTTCTAGGGCAGCAGTCTTCTGCCTTGCTTTTGCCTCAGAAACTGGCTGCAGATAGGGGTGGGGTTGTTTTGCCACAGGGTTTGTGAGCCCAGCTTTGCCTCATCCCCCTCCTTCTTCAGCTTGCCTGGCTGTGGCTCCTCCTCCCCCTGCCAGGCTGGAGAGCAACGAGGGTGGTAACATCTGAAATGCGGGCACTTGTTCTCAATTGTACCTGTCTCCTACGGGAGAGCTGAGAGACCTTGCTCACAGAAGACGGGCTAGGGAGAACACAAGGCAATCTACATTAGTCAGGTGGTAAGGGGCCAAAATTTCCACCACAGACCACCTCCTCCTGGGTGAAATGCTATTGCCAATGGTGAAAAGCCTCAGGTTTTTTTAAAGGCAAAACCAACAAGGAAACCAACAAAAAAAAAGCTGGATGATTTTTTTCCCCCTCAGCTGGGCTTGTTTTCCCCAGCCCTGGCCACTCTGCAAGGCGATGCTTGTCACCAATATTAGGGTGCAGGAGAGGGCCCAGAACAGGGATGTTGCAGGCAGCACATTTCTTGAGGCTCCCAGTAATGCAGTCGCTGGGGATTGATCAAGAAATCGGGCAGTCGCCCAGAATTTCTATTTTTGCTCTCTCCCCAATTCCCATGACTCTTTTTTCCCTTTCTCTTTCTTCTCTGCCTGACTCCCCGCCTGTATTTCCTGACTCCTGTCTGTCTGTCCTGCAGCCTGTTCCTATGTTTTCCTTTCCCCACACCTCTCTCCCCCGCTCCCTGGCCTTCTCCTTCCTCTGTCACCGCGTCCTGGCCGCCTGTTTCCCCTCTGTGCTGCCGCCTGTCCCCTCTCTCCCGCCTGTATCCCCCGCTCGGCCGGCCCTGCTGCTCTCGGGGCCTGCGGGGGGGCGGTTCCCGCCCAGGGTCGGGAGGCAGGAGGGCGCGCCCCGGGGCATGCTGGGAGCTGTAGGCCTGGGGCAGGGGCTGGGGCCGGGGCAACATGGCCGCCCGGCAAGCTCACAAGCTGTGAGGCACCCGTGGATTCCCTGAGGTGGAAGGCAGTCGAGTGAGTGGGGCTGCAGCAGAGGGAGGGAGGCAGCGAGGGAGGGAGGGATGGACAGACCGAGAGAGACAGAAGTGCCTGAGCTGTGCCATGTGCGTGGCAGTGCAGAGAGCAGGAACTGCGGTGAGTCCTGGGCCCCGGGGTCATGTCACCCCTCTTCCGCACCCCAGTCCCTCCTGAAACCCCTCTTCCCTTTCCCTCTGTGGATTCTGTGGTGGGATATGTAGGTACATATGTATTTATGTGTATGTATGTAATTTATATTATACATAGACATAATACAAATCTTATAACATGAAATACTTGTTTATACATACTTTAATATTTATAAGTATAGAATAGTAGTATTTTACAGAAAAAATACACTGTTCTGTATGTAAGCTATGCCCGGCCCAGCTCAGCCACCCACGGGGTGGGCAGGGGCTGCATTAACAACCCCACACTCCCTCCCGCTGAGCAAATGCCCGCAGGCAGAGAGAGGTGCTGCAAAGGCAACACCCAACTCTTTTAATGAATTTTAATTAGTATTTTCTCCCCCGGAGTGCCCCAGGTCCTCTGCACAAGCTTCTAACAGGGTCACTTGGTCCTGCAGTCTGTGTCTTCCCAGTCAGTGTGAAAACTGTCAGCGTGGCACGGAAGCAGAGTGGAAAAGGTGCCTGCAGAGGTCCAGGGCGTGAGGTCGCGGGGGCCCTTAGGGAGCACAAGAACCTGAGGAGCAGGGAACGCTCCTGGGACAGTTCAATTTCTGGGCAGTGCTGAATCACAGTCAGACCTTCCAGGTGTAGGTACATGGATATAGAGGGAGGGGAATTGTAGGAGAGGAGAAGAAATGTGCTTAGCTGGGGAGCAGCTTCCCTGCCAAAGGGCTATAGGCAGCCCTGTCCTTGAGCGCGTGCCACACCGGCCTTTCTTCTGCTTTAACTTCCAAACAGCATATGCCTGGGCAGCTGTTCTTTTTCTCCTTCCTTTTGGATTTAAGTTTCAGCGGCTACAACCGCCGCAGTTGAAGCTAAAACCAGCTTGAGTGTCTGGACTGCAAGTGCATACAATGGCCACATCCTGTAGTAGGCACTACTCCTGGCCTGCTGGTGAAAGACTCGAAATCCTGGTCCGTCTGAGGACTCTGTTGTTGCTGGTAGCGAGTAGTGACAGGGAGGCCGTTCTGTTTCAGTGGCTTTCTAGAGAAGGCAACAAGACGTAATACCAACACAATTGGGTCTTGTGACTGTGGAAGCAGGCTAGAAGACCTGGCCCAACTCTTTGCTGAAGCTTCTGGTAGCTGATTCTTCCTTTCCTTTACTTGCAGCCAAATGAGGTAGAGCAGGGTAAGACTGTCTTGACCACGATAGGTCTAAAGACCTCGCAGGGCAGCCAGAAGGAAGCTGTTGAATGAGGCCTTCGCTGTGGCACTACTCTGTCAGTAGTCAAATGCTAGAGAGGAGAAGGCAGCTCACAAGCAGGGGATGGTGCTGGGCCGGTGGGTCATGGGCAGCCGTAGTCGTTGGCTATGTCCATGTTGGCCTCCCTCTGCACAAAAACCTGCAGCTGGCCCAGTGACCCCTGCAGGGCCGCCCACTCCCGCTCCTCCTGGGCCCCACCCAGGGGCCCCCCAAAAAAGCAAAAATCCTGTAGTGGGAGGGAAGACTTAGTTTTAGTTAGAAGGAATTAAAGTCAATGAAAGGCAAAGCAAACGCATCCCCTTCTCGTTTGCTCTGCGTGTACCTGCTTTGGGCTGTGGGTGGGCGTAGGGAGGGTGGAAGCCTTGCCTCTCTCTTGACAAGCCCCTCTCTCCCCCTGGAAAAGCACTGCAGCCTCAGGTGCTTCTGGTGTTGGAGGCACCATTAGCTTTCTTCTGAAAGCCAACTCAGCTCTTGGTCTTAAGTGTGGGGTTTGTGTTTTGGCTTTTGTTTTGTTTTTGAAGACAGATATTTCTGTATGCTTTTCAAAGCAGAACGTGGGTCATGGTGTGGTAGGAATAAATCACTGGAAAGCTTGCCAATTATTGTTGAGCCGTAAAGCAGCAAAACCAAATTTAATTAAGGGTTTTTGTAAAAAGGATGCACAAAAGCTTCCCTTTGAATATTTCTTCATTGTCTTGCTCTCATGTTAGCTGTCAAGTTAGACTCTTGCCTGCAGGCCATATAATAACTGCTTCCTGAGAAAATACAAGAAGTAATTAATAGTTCATGAACGGTTGTGCCTCAGTACTGGTCGATGCTAGACTGTATAATGCCAGACTCCAAGAGGGAGCTTCCCTAGTTTCTTGATTGCTTCTGAAAAACCACAAAATGAGAGTGGCTGTGCCTGCCGTGAGAGAACATAGGCCTGTTTTGCCATGTGCCAGAAAGGGTGGCATATGGAGCATGAAGCTTCCAAATACTTGATCAGGCTTCCTTTTTAACAGAACTAGGTACAAAAAGTACCTAGGGAAGGGAAGCTGAATCTTCTGGTAAGACTTGCAATGGAACGAAGGTGTCTTTCTCAGCTCTGGGTGTTCCTCTCCAAAGGCACATTTTCAAGAGCTTTTGAGTCAGTAATGCGGTCATGTTGTATGTGCTTTCCTAAACATATAGAGCAGGAACGATTCACTGGCGTGAGGAATCAGCTTCTGCATGTAGATGGTTTTTCCTCAGCATCTGATACAACTGCGCCTTTGAATTCTTCGACTACGTTAGGGCCTAAAGCACAAGAGCATTTTGCAAGGAAGAGTTTTAATCTCCCTTCTGAGCAATTTAGTGACGTCTTGCGGAGAGCTGTTCCGCTGACATTGTGAAATTTGGTTCTACGCTTTTGAACAACTGAAGACATAATAGGCAGTGAGTCGCGTGTCTCTCTGAGAATGTTTTCCTAGTGTAAGCTTAACTGGGGCTTGGGGCATAATATCATTCAATCGGCTGGAAAAGGAACAAGGTGAGAGTTACCCTTTCTCCTTGTGGAACAACTGCCCTTGAGTCTGCATCCTCAATAAACACTGCTGAGTGTATTTCAGTACATCTGAAATCGAGAGTGTATTTCAGTACATCTGAAATCGAGAGTGTATTTTAGTACATCTGAAATCGAGAGGTTTTAAGGCAATGTTGCAAAGCCCTTCAAAATTCAAGGGACACCTGGAATAATAAATGGGAAATGTTCTTTTTTTCCAGGTCATAGACATTAAATATGTTCATCAATCTTTCTCTGTGAACTTGCATGCGTATTTTTATATATTTCAATACTACTGGAAATTTTTCCGTTTTCAACTCTTTTTAATGGCAATTCACAGTTATTTTGTATAAAACCAAGATGTTTCTGTTGACCCCACCTATTGAATATTTGCGTGATGTAATTATCACAGAATCACAGAATCACAGCTTGGAAGGGACCTCAGGGATCACCTAGTCCAGCCTTTCTAGGAAGAGCGTTACACAAGCCTCTGGTTGACTCTTCATGCCATTTAACGTCACTCGTTGAAAGTGTGTGCGTGAGGTCTGAATTCAACCTTCGTACACAGGTGGTGAATAGAAGTTTCCCCAGTGACTGATTCAGAGCACGGAATTAAGCTCTCACTCTGCACTGCGCTTTGGAGGAGGAGCGGGTTTGTGCCCCTTCTCTGAGTGGAAGGTGCGCTGAGGGATATTTCGCCCTTAGGGAACCTGAAGTTAAGCCAAAGAATGTCGAGTGAGTCCAAAACACTGCTTAAGCCTTTGGAACATCCCGGCTATAGTCACTGAGGCAAATGAGTACTTTAGTTGAGAAACACTTATGCTGGGTAAAATGAGAGGGTGAGAGGCTTTTGCTGCTTCAAATAATCATGGAAATGTAATTTTAAATGTGGTTCTTAAGATGAGCTAAGTCTGCATTTCTTTTCTTAACAGGACCAAAATTTTGAGCCTGTTCCCAGAGTGAAAAAGAGCACAGGAATTCCATGGAGTTTCATGGTGGAGGTGAAAGATCCCAGCACAAAGGGTGCTGTGCTGACAAGCAGTGGGAAATACGCAATGCCAACTCTTGCTGCGTGAGTATGGAATGAATTGGACCGATCAAGAAGTGAACAAGAGAAACCATGCGCAGAAGCGTGAGTGGCAATGCAACCGAACTGGCCAGCGTCTGTAGTTACAGGGGAGGAAGCATTGTCATTGCGGCTTAACCTGAAAATCTGTGATGCTTTCTAATGCTACAGTAGGGTGGTCCTCCTGTTCGTGCCCCTGGAAGTTGGTGAAACTTGTGCTGTGCTAAGAAGCTGTATTTCTGCAAAAGATTTCAGTGGTGTTTGCAGTGGAGTTGTTCTCTTGGAAAGGCTGTTTTGGTTCTGTTTGATGTTGCAAAGGCTCCTTGCAAAATTTAACAGATTGCCACTGGACTGAGATTTACTCCCTCTGACTTTTATGAAATCCCATGTGTGGAACACACAGAAGTTTTCCCGTGGCTGTAAATTAAGAAAATACTACTGTGTGCTGAGAGGAGTGGCTGTTTTAAAATGCACTTGGTAGCACTTCTGTTGTGCTGCCATGGATCCCCTTTTGTAGAAGGTGTAACATAGACTTCTTCCATTTCTAAAATGTAATTACTCAGCGACTAACTTGATTGGAGACTAACTTGGTGCTGAGCCTGCCATTTACATATACCGTCTGGTGAAGGAGAGGTGGGATTCATTTCACCTCATTTCTAGCTGTCAAAAAATTATTTTTCTAGTTTGAGCTGGTTTCTTGGTTGATCGAACGAATGCAGAAGGAAAATTCTTCCCCCCTCCCTCTTCTAGGGTTGTGGCTGTAGACAAGTAGTTTAAACCAAAGGCTTACGTTGCAGAAGGCTAATGTGGAGTGAGAGAATTCCATCTGTTCTCTTCCTTTGATAAAATCCAAAGCTTGGAAAAGTTTTCTTTGAGCCATCTTTAAACTTTTCTCTCCCACCAGGCCCTCTCCCCCTCCAGGGAAGCTCCTGTGCGAGGAAAGAAGGAAAAGCCTCCCTTTTTGCCAGAGGAGCCATCGCCCTCTTCTTCCTCCTCATCCTGCTCTGGTGATCCTAGTCCAGATGAGTTGTTGTGTCTCATTTGTGAAGATGCAATGTCCGATGCCGCTGTTAGTGCCTGCTGTGGAAACAGTTCCTGTGACGGATGTAAGTGCAGCTCCCACGGTTGTTACTTCAAAACATCACACCTGATCTTCTGAAAGCAGAAAGAGGAGATCAGGGAATTACTTTGTCACCAGCTCTATTTAAGGCTTAAGCAGAGCCTGAACAGGAAAGGACTTTTCTCACTTAAAGGGAAAAAAGGCAGGAAGCTTTTTTCCCTTTTTACTTATGTAGTTAAATCCTCTTGACAGGTGGAAGGAGGAGTTTGAGAAGAGAGCCTAACTGCGCAGGTGATCACAGTATTAGATATCGAACGCGTTTGGTTTGTCCGCAGCCCTTTCCCTCACACAAAATTATAGAGCCATCTCTGGTGCCTTCCTGTGGTCTGCAGCCAACGGGGAGCTGGGCATTTAATCCACACTCCTCTCCACGGGAGAGGTGGTTAAAAACTTCAGAGCTGTGCCGGTTGTAGCTGGGATAGAGTTAATGTCCTTCAGCGTCGCTGGCAGAGTGCTGAGGGCACACTGATGTTTCAGCTGCTGTTAAGTAGCGGCTCCGTGTCGCTAAGTAGCGCCTCTGCTAGTCAGGGGCCTCTCCAGCTTCCCGAGCTCTGCCCGACAGGTATGAGTGGCCGCGCCAGGGACCCCTCTGCCCGCCCAGCTCCATCAGGGGTGATGCCCAGGTGCGAGGGCAGAAGGAGGCCCCGAGCCGTGCGTCAGTCGGCCAGAGTGAGTCGGCCAGCGTCAGTCGGCCAGCATCGCCTGCCCGCACTCAGCTGGCTGGCGTCAGTCAGCGTCAGCGTCTGTTGTCGGGAGTCAGTCAGGACTTAATGCTGTCGGCACCGCTGACCCCCCGCCTGGGGTGTGGGGCTGAGCGCGGTGGTTCAAGTGCCGCCTTAGGCCCGTCAGTCAGGGTGGCTGTGTCAGCCTTGGCTGGCAGCTGTCACCTGCGTTTGGGCACACGGTGCCGTGTCCTGCTCTGCTGAGGGCGGCTCCTCATTCCCTGCCTGCTTCAGCTCGTTTTCCTGCTTCCACGTGCCTGGGCTTTGCTGGTTTAAGGCAGTGAAACGAACTTAATCAGGCTTCCCTTAACTTTGTGTCTTCTGCCTAGTGAGCCGTCGGACAGAGCTTTGGAGGAAGAATGGTGACAAGCCCCTGCTGGTGGGGTGGTGTTTTACTGGTGTGGAGGAGAGGATACTTCAGTTGGTGGGAGCGAGTCCCCAAACCCCGGGGCCTGTCGCGTGGGCTGCCAACGTTTCCGCAGCTCCCCTCGTCGGGCGGCTGTTTGCAAGGGGTGTGTTTGAGCACTGGGGGTTCAGCAGCCGCCGGGCCCTGGCCCTGGGCAGCCTGCTCTGGGGGACCCTGCCTGCGCAGGGGCTGGACCAGCTGCCCCCAGGGATTCCGGAAGGCCTTTCTCTCCCTTGTGACTCCGTGACTCTGGAACTGGTGCTGCGAGGGGCCAGCGCTGTGGGAGCGCTGGGAACGTTGTCTTCCCTGGGCTCTGCCTCTGTCGGGACGGCTGCGTGTGCGCTCTGCCCTGAGACACTCGGCGCCTGCGCCCGCCTGTCCAGGTACGCCAAGCAGTGTGCAACAGAGCACACTTTCAGGAGTGACCTGAGGAGCTTTTGCTAGCTTGGCCGCGTTGGAGAGGGACTGCAGCTCCTGCCTGCAGGAATAGTCGTGTTGGAGAATAACCCTAGGAGGCAGCTGGGTAAAGGGGCTCTAGTGTCAAACGCTGATGTGTCTCGGGTTTGGGTTTGTTCATGTAAAGGGAAATGAAATCTGTGGTCTGCATCAGATACGGGATCGGGGCTGTTGGGGGCTGTATTTCTGGGGAAAATGTCACTGAGCCAGTCATGAATAGTAATTCAAAAAGCTCTATAATTGTGATCTTTCCCTGCTGCTCAACAAAGCGGATGCTGTTTTTCTCAACAGAGCATAGTTTTTCTTCCATTTCTTCTTCTTTGGCTTCTTCCCACTCTTTGTCCTCTTTCCTTAGACAATGTGACCCGAGCAGTGTCAGGCAATGGTGTCCCTTCTCTGACCACCAAGTAACGCTTCCCTGAGATCACTTTAGCTTCCACATCTGGCTGAGTGAAAGAATGACGCCCGTCAGCCTCAGCCTCCCTCCGTGCGAGAGTGAGCCTCTACGTGCACGAGGGAGTCCAGAGCTGACTGAGAGTGCCTTGGGTGCTGCCCTTTCTAAAAGCGAAGGGGTTTCTTGCAGCTCTCCTTGCAAAGTGCGTGTGTGGTTTGACATGTGCATGAGCTAGCAGGACGGCTTACGGCCACAGAATGGAGATGGGCAAATCCCCTCTCCTTCTCCCCGGTGCAGTGTCCTGCCTCCTTCCTTGTGCCAGCTTTTATGCTTGCTGGCTCTCTCTGCAACCCCGTTTCACTCTCTAAGCTGGTGGGAAACTCTCTGCTCTTGTGGGTGCGTTCCCTGTCTGCTTGGGGAGTTAATGTGGCTCCTAAGGAGCTCTAAAACGTGTGCAGGTCAGGCCAAGGGAAGGCACAGGGATACAGGAGCAGAAGGAAGGAGCAGATGGAGAGATGGGGGCAGCAGCAAGGCCTCTCTTTTGGTGGCACTGAAGTGAACCTGGTTTGTGACATCATGTCTGCAGCTGCGACTGACCGTATCTGTAGCTTTTCCTTCAGTAAGCCCGTAACATTGTTGGCCTTTGAACCTGACTTTCATGTACTACATGTCAGTCAACGGTGACATCCCAGAACACTGACTTGGCTGGATGTGATTCTGCTCAAACATGTAATTTCTCAACTTGTTCTTTTTTATTTATTTTCTGGAGCTTTTTAATGCAAAACTCACTCTCTGACTCGTGCCGCCTTGCTTGACTTGACTCCAGTGTCTTGGGCTTTTTTCCCATGTTGTTTATCCTGTCAGTACCCCTGCGTCCCTTTTTGTTGGTGATCTCGTAGGCATCAGAAAAGCAAAGGATTCTGCTTTTGCTCTGCTGTGAGATCCAAACCTGTCCTGAGTGCCCTTTTGTTAAGGAAAAGAGCCGCAGGAGGTGGCCGGGAGATTATTCACGGCAAAGGGATGAAAGTTCTGTCAATCTCAAAAATGTCGATGGCTGTCAGGAGCCTCTTTTGGCATTGTCTTCTCTATTCACAGTGAAGAATGCGAGACCTCGCGGCTCAGGTAACGAGCAGCCTGCTGCAGTTTCCCGAGGTGACCATTCAGGCTCTTGGGGAAGATGAGCTCACGCGAGGGTCTGTGCTGCGCGGGCGGTTTTCCAGAGGTGAGCCTTTTCCTTGAAATTGGGTCTTGCTGTGAAGTTGTTACTGCCTGGAGGTGACCTGAGGCACGGGGTCACAGCATCAGCTGTGTCAGGTTGGTGCTGCTCAGGTGCGTCAGGTTTTGAGAGAACAGAAAGGATGAACTATGACAAAATGATGAAAAATGTTAACATTAAAACATTAGTAGAGTTAAACTTTGAAAGGACAACAGCCTGCGCCAGTCTTGAGCTATTAAAATAACACGGGCAAGTCAGTGAGCCCTCCTCAACTTCTAATGGAATGAAAGGCAGTTTACAAAAAAGTCCTGGTGTGGTTTTGGGCTGTATTTATTGGTACCATCATAACATCCCGTGCAGAACTAGTTCTCCCACAGTGTTAGAGAGGCAACCCCCCCTGCTTTTTCTTTCCTAGCCTGACTAAAAACAGAAGGAAGAGGAAAGCCCTGTTGGGCGCTGCAGCCAGGTTTGCAGAGCATTTAATGGGACGCAGAGGAGTGTCCCGGGAGAGCTGCTGAGAGCGGCTGAGCAGATGAGGTAGCTGACTTTGTCGGTGATCTGAAGGTAGCGCTGGGGGCCTGCCTGGGTGTCCGGGCTTCTGCTGAGACCATGTAGAATCTCTCTGTGTGACTGTAAGTGCAGTAGTTGAGTTAATACTCCCTTTGTGTTGGAAGTAGTTCAGTGAAACTAAATGTGCTAACTTCTCTCTGTGATCAGCGCGTGTAAAAGTTGAAATTGGCTCCCGCAGTGCCCATTTTGAGGTAATTCCTTGTTGAAGTCCAAACCCCTGCCCAAAGTAGGCGTGTGTCGAGCAAAGTTAGTCAACTAGAAAAGAATTGGCTGAGATTTTTCCATATTTGAAGTATGCTTTAGGAGTTGTATTCTCATATGTATTTAGATGATTTCTAGCAAAACCAAGCTGAATATGGTATAAAGACTAGAGACCAATCTATTGTAATCTTTATCCCAAACAAGCAGAATTCTTCAGTGCAGGAATGACAAGTCCAAATGCAAAATCATAAGGTGGTTCATTTTACGATGCATTGGTTGAGGATTCAGTGGGTGATTTTCAATAATCGACCGGAATTCGGTAAGCCTCTCTTGCTCTGTGAGCTACTTCTGTTGAAGCAAAGGGGCAGTGATTGTGATTTTCCCGTTGTTTTCAACCCTCTCTTGGGAGTTTGCTTTAGCCAGCCTTTTCTCTTCTTCCAGGGAGAGATGGGCTGGCCTGGCTGGCGTGTGGCCCTCAGCTGGAGGTCGTGAGCGCTGTGACGGGAGAGCGGCTCTCTGCACACCGTTTCAGTGGAGCCCGTGAGCAGCCTCCCACCATCCGCGTGGTGAAGGAGGTTTCCTGGCAGACGGGAACGGGGCTGCTGGTTGGCTTGAGAGAAGCAGAGGGAAGTGTTCTCTGCCTGTACGACCCTGGAACATCGAGCGTGGTTACAGCAGTAGTTCTGCCAGGAAGGGTAGGTGCTTTTTAATGGGGGAAACGTTGTCAGGTGCTGCATAACGCTGTTTCAGGAGCAGCTTTGGAGCGTCTCTTTGCTAGGACGTCCATTTTCTCTATTGTGTCATCATACTGTCACTGCAGAGTGTCCAGTCGAGAGCACCTTGATGTGAAAGCGTGGGGTTAACGGTACCGTTATCCTTTGAGTTTGCTGAGAGTCAAACAAGTTTTCTGGTTTTGCAGTAGAGCACGTTGTTACCTCATTCTCCACTTTGACAAAAAGGCCTGGAAAACTACCTTTTTTTTTTAGCCAGAGTGACAAAGAACTCGTCCTCACCCTGCCTTTCAAGTGTTGGTAACATACATGTCCTGAATGGTTCATTATGTCAGAAATACTGTCTTTAAAACATCTCAGACTTCCATGGCTGTGCTGTAGCTGACTTCGGCACATTCCCAGGAGTCTCGGACTAGCAAGCAGGTGACTTTAGAGCAAAGCACATTTTTCTGTTGACTTAGGATGGGAAAAAACAGGCTTCACTGCGTTACCTGGCAGGTGGTTACAGACTGACTTTCAGCCTGAAGCCCTTGAACCTCTGCTTATTGCATATG
Source organism: Phalacrocorax carbo (assembly GCF_963921805.1). Taxonomy (NCBI): domain Eukaryota; kingdom Metazoa; phylum Chordata; class Aves; order Suliformes; family Phalacrocoracidae; genus Phalacrocorax; species Phalacrocorax carbo. Next base: position 422,151 of record NW_026990539.1, on the reverse strand, counting down.
GTGCTTGTGCCGGTGGGATACTCTGGTGTAATGTTGCTAATTTTCCCTGCCTTCTCTAACCCATAAATTCAAATGACGTCCTTTCCCCTCGGCTCCTTAGAATCTGCGACAGATAAATACTTCCGTATTACTCAGCTTTCCAGAGCGTGGTTTGGTTTGACTTGCCAGAATCCAGGCGGGGTTTGTTTGTCTGTAGCGCTACAGTGTGATTGCTGGCAGTGAGCGTTTGTGGGGTGGTGATTTCTAACGAGCTGAGCCTGGTTGGTGCTCCGCTGTGTGGGTTTGCCGATCATCCTGATAAATCTCAGCGTTTGAGATGGAAAGGCAAGCTGTGTGCTGACATAGACGTGCAGTCATTCAGACTTGTCAAAGCAAATCTGAATTGAAAACATTAACGGTATTAAATTGGTTTATAAGGGTTGCATGTTTCAGAGCTCTGGAATGGTATTTTCCCCACTCTTGCTGGTTTGTGTGAGGCAGAAGGGCAGCATGCAGAGTCAGGGAGCTGAGACAGGATTTCTGCGTTCGTTCCCAGAAGGAGCTGGCAGCAGTGTAGGAGAGTGTGCAAAGCCAGTGGCTGGTGCCGTGGGAAAACAGGCAGTTCCAGGAGCTTCTACAGGGAAAACTGAAGCGTTAAAACTGGGAAGCTGTATGCAAAAGTGGAAAAGGTGGATTTGGGGCCAGTTGTACAACAACAAAACGAGACCTTAAAAGAAAAAGAAGTTAACAGCAACACGGGAACTTTGGCTGATTCCGCAGCACGATATGTGCAGTGTTTCTGCTTTCCTCCTGAGAGTCATCAAGGCTTGGAGCAGCAAGAATTCGAATAATCAACGCACTTTTGGTGGTGCTTTGAGTAGCTGAGATGATTGGAGATTTCATCTGATTTCCAGGAAGTGTGAAACAATATAAAGTTGTCTGAAATACTGCGGGCACTTCTAGGAGTAGAATTCTTGTGGCCCAGGGGAAAGGTAAATTCTGTAGCAGATTGCCAGGCAGCGCAGTCACAGCAAGTGCTTGATACGGGAGAGGAGAGAACTTTGGGGCTTCGAGGTTTGGTCAATTTTTCCCCACCTCTGGGGAGAAAACCCAATCTATATAAAAAAAAGGACTCCTTGTGGTGCTCACTGCTCTGTTCCGTTGTCGTGTAACAGGTTGCTGTTGATGTAAAGCTCCCTGGTGTCACTGTGTGACATTATGCAAGGAGGCTGAAGGGCAGCCCGTGTTCTTTTGTTGTGGAGCCTTAGTGCAGGAGCCCTCACGTGCTGGTGTCTCTGCTGGAGCCGTCAGGGCTGTCCCGGGAGGGGCTGCAGGTGCGGAAAGGTCTGTCTTCATCAGGGCCTTGTACTAAAGCTGCTGGCAGGCGGCTCCGCGTGTTACAGAGCAGCGTGCGCTTCTCCTCAGCCGGAGCTGGCTTTTGGCGAACCAGCTGCTGGGCTTTTTGCCGCTGTTTCGGCACTGAAAACTTTTCTGCTTTCCCTGGTTGCTCTGTTGATTCTAAATGAGGACTGGTGTAACTTTCCCTAAGCTGGTATCTCCCTTCCGCTCTCTGTAACAATACTCCCTTGCCATGGCAGCGGTGTGTCTCCCCTGCAACTTGGCCGCTGCCGCGTCTGACTGAGAGCCGAGATTTGCCCTAGTACCTGTTTGGCAAAGAAGGCGTGGGCTGTATCCCAGTGCTGACGGGCTGGGGGCCGTGGGAGAGCGAGAGTGAGTTTGGTCTTTCTTACTCCAGTCCCTTAAATACGGTCAAGTTTCTTGCATTTAACGGATTTTCTGTGTTGTCTTCGAGTTAATGGTTTCTAAGTGGAAAATGGAACTTGGTAAGCTGTGATAATAGACTGCACCATTGCAGTTGGAGTGAGCTCAGCGAAATCCCTGCAGGAAACCCCGTAAACGGAAGGCAGTAACGGATTTTTGTACAGGACATTTTTGGGGGTTGGTTGGTTTGTTTGTTTTGTCTGGATATAATTGGGATCAATGCTGTGTTTTTAAGTCTGAGAACCCTGTATTTACTTTCTTGCTTCTGATGGGCTGATTCTGGCTTCACTTTTGAGTGATTTCTCTCAAAGCTTGTCAAAGAGCTGAAATACTAACTTGTAGTTTTCCTGTAGGTAACTGCTGTAGAGCCCATAACTAACCCCGGAGGAGCCAGCGTGAGGCCTTGGCACCTGCACCGGGCTCTGCAAGGGTTTTGTGGCGTGGCAGCGGTGGCGACAGATGTTGGTCATCTGCTTGTGGTGGACCTTGGTTTGGATGATCTCTCTTGCAGTCAGAGGGAGAATGAACCATCGGGTGAGCTTGCGGTTTCTAAACTTGAACGGAAAAGTAAGAAAACTTGTGTCTTTTAAATCAACAACACGCATCCCACTTTGAAGCTACTGCTGTGCAGACGTTTATGGCTGCTGATGACAGGTGGCGGTTTGACATCGTCTGGCCCTGAAAGGATTAAAAATGGGAGTGGCTTCATACTCCTCCTAAGGTTACAAATACCCCCTCCCACCAGGGTCCCGCTGTCACGGTGATTCTCACCAGTGAGGGGTAGGAATCTGACCATCCGAGTCGGTGCAGCTGCCTGACAGGAAGGTGTGTCGGACGTGCCCTGTTTCCTGGGAATGTTCTTCTGCTTCTGTTCATTGACTTGGGGCAAAGTTGAGGCTTGTTTTTTAAAGTAAATATGCCTTACCAAAATCCCTGCATTTGACCAAACGGAACCTGTACTTGGTGTACTCGGATTGCATACGCTGTTTTTGCTCTTACAAGAGTGGCCTCGGGAGCTGGTGTCACTTCAAGTAGCTTCACCATGAGGCCCAGACTCCTGATGTGCAGAGCCCAGGAAGAATTTGTCTATGGAGGTTTTGCTTTCACCTGGTTTTGAAATAGGAGCGAGGATACCTGTCCAGTCAGAGAGTTCCTGTGTGCTCTGAATGCGTACAGAATGGGAAGAGCAGACAAAGTATTGCATCAATGGGTATTTTGCCGGGGACGGTAGAATTAGATCATCCATGTTGTCACGTCAGTGTTTCAAATGCAACCTGAATGGCCTAACGCATTCCTTTATTGTGTGGTTTTGTGCGTGCAGGTCTAACAGTTGTCACTAGAGCTGCTGCTGGCGTTTCACAAGGAAGAGCAACCGTGAGCAGAGCAGGGAGACATCTCTGCCTTCAGCTACAGTGTCCTTCAGGAACAGCGCTCTCGACCCTGTGCTACATCAGCAGAAGCAACCAGCTCGCCGTGGGTTTTTCCGACGGCTCCCTGTCACTGTGGAATATGAAAACTCTGCAGCGGGAGTAAGTCGGCCTTTGCACTTGGTCACGCCTGGAGGTGCAGGGCTCTCAAGGCTCTGCTTGAGGAGGAAGTCTGTTAATTGAAAGAGCCCTTTTTCAGGGAGGGAAATGTGGAGTGTAATCTTGGCCTGTTTAGGAATCCCCTTCTGAAGTAGCCATTGAGCCATACCTGGATTCAGTGGGCCGCCTTCTGCCCAGCGGGCTGGGATTGTTCTCCTTATTGTGCCCGTGGGCTGAGGAACTGCGGAAAGCTCCCTTCTCTGGGTTCTGTCAAGCAGTTGGGGTGTGAGAGAGCTGCTTTCCATAAGGCAGTTTGTTCCACCAGCAGTATTCAGTGACAGCAGGAGTTGTGTGTGTTTCAATGAAAGAGATTGTAGACATTATTTCTCAGAACCAGCTCCTGCAATGAGGGCACCCATTGAAAGGCTGAAGTATGTTAATGATGGGATTGTGGTGATCATATTCTTTAAAGCGTCCCGGTTGAAAGGAGTGAGACGTGAAGGATCAAGAGCTGATCTGTGGCTGAAAAGACATTCTCTCCCACATTTCAGCCTCGAGCAAAAGAGGGGACTGACCCATGCCAAGGCAGCGATGCATGGGAATGAAAGTCTGCTTGGAACACTTGGAGGTGGAATAAGGGTCATGTCAAGGGATAAGCAACAGAGAAATGAGGGAGATGATTTCAGCTCTGCCAAAGAGCAATCCCCCCTGGAATATCTGACCCAATTCAGATCGGGATTCACTTAAGCAAATCTGCAGTGACTCACCGGGAACGATTGGCGGCATGAATAGAGAGTGGAGGGACAGTGTGGTGGCAGGAATAGATTGTGAAGGTGCAAGGAAGGTTCAGAAGTCTGGAGGAGAAAGGCTTTAGATAGTCCAAGTAAAGAAACAAGACACTACTGGTGTTTGGCGCTGTTTTCAGCGTGTGCAGAAGAGAGGCTGCATTTTCAGTTCAATATTGAAGCAGGCGACAAGAGTAGGAAGAATCTTTTGCCTGGCAGCTGAAGGAATCTTTCATGTTCCTGCTCCGCAGGCAGGGGAGGAGATAAAGCCAGGTTATTGCCCGTGATGGACAGTAATTTCCTCACCTCGTGGCTGTTGCATCAAAAGCAGTCGCTCCCGTGACTCCCTTGTTTGAGACGGGAGTGTGACCTTCTGTGCCTTGAGGAGAAGCACGTCAGGGGCTCTTTGCTCAGAAGATGCTTCTCCCCTTCTACAAACAGGCAGGGCCACCAGGCTCACCTGCTTTCTGTTTTTGTTAACCCTGCAGGCACCACTGTCAGCTTGAAGGAGGAAGGATTCCTGTCTGCGCCGTTACTTTTCAAGAGCCTGAGCACGATCCTCGCAACTGGTGCTACTTGTGGGCTGTTCAGTCGACGCAAGAAAGGTGAATAAAAGCTTACTATCGGCCACTGGTTTTTTTTTTTTTTTTGAGTATTTGTTCACCTAGAGTTGACCCACGTGTATTTGTTTTGTTGAATTAGCCGTGCAGGAGATTCTCTCCGGTATGGAAGGGGCTGACGGTGCGATTTGTACAGGATGTAACAGGGATGGAGAGGGACCTACTAGTTCCTCCCTGCTGAAAGGCAGCAAAGCGACAGTGGCTCGATTTCTGTGCTGGCATTCTTCAATGGCTTCCTTTGTTTCCTGATGACTGCTTCATGATTTGCCTGATATTCACACCGTGGTATGAAAATACCATGGAGCGCAGTGGAGGCTGCAGCTCCAGAGCACTGACGGTGCGGATCCACCAGCCTGCTGCCCCTAAAGGAGGAGGTGACAGCATGGCCGGTTCCCTGGTGCCAGCCTGAGCCTTGGTGAGCCAGCTCAGCTCGGCTGGCAGGGAAGGTGCTCAGCAGCCAAGTCGGTGGTTTCCTGCTGGGCTAATGACTGAAAGGAGGGTGTGGAAGGTGCCGTGTGTGCAGGGGAGGGACTGGAGCTTTGGTGGGAAGGGAAGGGGAGAAAGATCTGCCCCTTTCAGCATCAGCAAGCTATTTACTCAGCTCGGCTGCTCATGGAGTGGCAATCTTTTTCAGTTTGACTGTAAAGCAGTTTTGATTGCGAGCTCTTCAATGCGAAGAGCTGTTCCCAACCATTTTTACTCCACAGAACATCTTGAAGCTTCCAGATTGTATGGGTAGCCTTTGCCCCAGAAGCTGTTAGTGTCCAAATTTCCTCCTTTGTGGTTTAGCAGCTAAATGTGACCAATTGTCATGCTTTGGGAAGGGCTGTTTTTCTTTTCAGCAAGACAGTGCTATTCAGGAAACCTCAGCCTAGACCTAAGGAAAGGGTAACGAGGACTATAAAGCAGCTTTGTAACCAAATGTCATCATTTGTACCTTTTCCAGTGAAGGCGATGCCGTGAGTTTACATCTGTTGCAGTTAGCGTTCGCAGACAGGAGGCCCTTGGCTTCAGGACAAGCCATGTACGAGGTAAGACGTGCGCGTCCGTGAAAGGATGGAAAGAGTCCTTTTCCCTAAGGGAGTATCAGTGAAGTTGGCAGGGGGAATATTGACCATGACAATTCAGAGATGACTTAAAAAGAAAGAATCTTTTGCTGAGTCTTCCCGGGCACGGCCTTTGCCCATACTTTTTGAAAAGAAGTCATACAATTTCATACCGCCGTGTCGTGTGTTCCAGCCAGGGCCGTCTGCAAAGAGCCCGTCTAAATTCAGTTCCTGAAGAGGCAGCAGCTTTTAGAAATAAAATGATTCTTCATTTAAACACCAAGTGAATGGCCTGTAGGAAGAGAAGACAGGGCTTTGAGTAGCTCTGTTTAACCAAACTGCAGAGTTGAATAAGGTTCTGTCTGTCTCCCTTCCTTAAAACACGGGCGTACAGCTTTATTCTGTTCCGGTCTTCAGGTTTAAATCCTTGTTTTCCCTTTGAGCTCTGTCAGCAGGACTTCACATGACGCTCACCTGCAGGGTCTCTTCGGTGCTGGTCCTGAAACTTAGTAGCTCTAAAGAGAACTCTTTCTACTTTTTGGCTGCGTTACCTACGAACTCTGCTCTTGAAGCCAGCAAAATACGCAAATACAGTAAAGAGTGGTCTGATTTGGTCAAAAAAGTATATGTAAATTTTGAGAAGTGGCTCCAAAGAGGTTGTGTTTAAAATAGAGATGAACTAGCCTTACCTCTCTGTTATCTAACAGATAGAAGACGCGTTTTTAGAACGTATCATTTTATTCAGTGTTACGCCTGAAACCCTTGCAAAATCTTTTGGATGGGAAAGTAATCTTAATTCAGAGCATGTCTTTCCTGTTGAGGTGCGGTAGGAGAGGATCTGTGCTCTACAGCCTTGATATTTATTAGTAGTATTTCCTAGAATGGTTAAGAGAAAGCTTGCCTGTTCTCAGAGTAGGTGAGTTACATGTAACATATCAGGTCATACGAGAATGGATTGTCTCATGCCAGTTCCTTCTAGAGCTCTGAAACTTTAGGAAACTTGGGTAGAATGAGGTACAAGCAATTTTTTTATTTTCTGGTAGGTTTTTGGAGATTTTTAGCTGCTTAGCTTTTGGTTTTGTTTGGTTGGTTTTTAATTGTAGAGCTGGTCTTTGTCCACAATCCACACACCCATGTGTCGTAGGGTAGAGCATTTGACCAAGTGCTGTATTTGGAAAGACAGTATTTCAGTCAATGCTTGCTTAGCAATTGGTGGTCTCAGAGGTTCCACACAATCCTGCTGGAGTTTCTGTAGGTCTCAAAGTAGTTGGCTGACTCTGTAGGAATTCGTGCCCCTAAACGCCTTGCCCACGTGCATGCCATGTCCGCCGGGTTGTTTTGCTGTTGGCTGCACTTGGTGAAGGCAGGGAGGCATATTTCACCCTTTAGTCCCTGAGGAGGTGAGAGGAGGAGCTGGCAGGAGCTGACGTGGTTTGAGAGAAGAGTGTGACTCAGGAAGACGTTCTCATGGCTACTCCCGAGGGATGGGCTTTCACTCTAGCGGTGTGTGCCTATAGATAATGCCTCGCAAGAGAGCTTTGGCTGCTGGAAGGCCGTGACTCCTCTAACTTCATCAGTTCTGTGATCAAGTCATGGAGCAAAGCGCTTTGCATGCCTATGTATGGCATTATTTCAGATCTCTCTTTCTAGATAAATACGTAGGTTTGTGAAGAAACCGGGATGGTGCAAGGAATTCTGCAAAACACATTTAGAACCAGTAATGCGAGGGAAATGCTCAGTTCTGAAAATGTGCAAAGCTTTTACGGCCAAACTTACCCGTTACGGTTTGACACTCAGTTCTCTTGCTTGTCAGCTGTAGTTTCTCTTTGCCATCAGATTAAGCGCCTGGGAGAGATACAGTACAATATGCAGGTTCTATTAGACATGGACATTCTTTCCTACTGAGGTATAATGTCTGCTTTTCTCTCAGAATGACCTTTCTCTCGCCTGTGATTTTTTCCGCAGGGTTTGGCATCCTGTGTTGAAAAGTACAGGTTGGATCTGACGGGTGGAGCCTTTCCCTTGAGAGGGCAGGGCAGCAAGGCCAAACTACTCAGCTGTCAGGCTGTAGAAATCTTTCCCAACTGCATTGACAGAGAAGGCAGCGTTGATGAAGGTTTGTTCCTGATGCCCGTGTTTGGTTGTTCTAAACTAAATGGTTTTGGCATCCAAGCAGTGAATGCTGTTCCATACCCACAGCCTGAAAGTCTTCAATATCTGTATAGACTAACTTCTTGGGCTTATTTCAAAGGAAAAACTGGGTGCTTAGGTTCTGTGGGACTTGTTAAAATAAACCCTATTTTTCCCTTCAATGCTTGCTGACATGCTGTAGCGATGTATGGTGGGGTCACCTCTATAACACCAGTCAGTCATTTTATTCCTCCAGCTCTCGTCTTTGAACAGTAGGATCATCCCCTCCATTGCTTAGGAATGTTCCCTCAACTTTGTTTTTTCCCCTCTTCCAACCTATGCCTGCACCTGCATCCAGCTGGCGGCTGGTCACGAGTGCTGTTCCCCAGGGCTCGGTCCTGGGGCCAGATCTGTTTGATACCTTCCCCAAGCACCTGGATGAGCCGGCAGTGTGCCCGCGTGGCCAGGAAGGCCCCCAGCATCCTGGCTTGTATGAGAGAGAGTGTGGCCAGCAGGAGTAGGGCAGTGATCGTCCCCCCCTACTCGGCGGTGGGGAGGCTGCACCTCGAATCCTGTGTTCAGTTTTGGGCCCCTCACTACGAGAAAGATACTGAGGCGCTGAGTGTGTCCAAAGCAGGGCAGCGAAGCTGGTGAAGGGTCTAGAGCACAAGGTTTAGTTGGGATCTTAGGGAAAATTTCTTCACAGAAAGGGTTGCGAAGCAGTGGAACAGGCTGCCCAGGGAAGTGGTGGCGTCACCATCCCTGGAGGGAGTTAAAAGACGTGCAGACGTGGCGCTGTGGGACAGGGTTTAGTGGTGGGCTTGGCAGTATGAGGTTTACAGTTGGGCTCGATGATCTTAAGGGCCTTTTCCAACCTAAATGATTCTACGAGTCTATGATCTGCCTGTGCACTTTGCCCTCTCTGTGTCTAATAGGTTCCTACACCTACAAGCTCTTAAAGCAAGAGCTTCTGGCTTCCCTTGTCCGGATCGACAGTTAAAACTCCTCTGGTGTCTTTCATTCCCTTGCAATAATGAGATGTGCATCTCTGGGTTTGCACATCCAGTGATGCTCTGAGCACATCTCTGAGCCGGCTGCAGTGATAACTTTCACAGCCTTTTGTTTGGGTGTGTGAATGCCCTTCCCTCTCTTCTTACTGGCCTTAACTTATGTCTGCTGTTACAAAGACCACACTGGCGTGACTTTCTAGGCTATTTGTGTTTATTAGCTTTGTCTTAGTCCTGAAGAGGCAGCTTCCACCTCTTTTGGGGTGCCATCCTCTAACAACAGCGTGTCAAAATCTAATGAAAACCCCTTTGGATTTTCTCCACCTGTGTCATGATTCTGAGGAGAGGGCCTTCTAAAACCTTCTCAAAAACAACCAACAGGCGCACCCACCAAAAAACCCAAACCAAAACCAACAAAAAAGGCCCTTTCGGTCCCCTTTTCATGAAGCCTGAGGCATGGAAAAATGCTTGTAATTTTTCTGATGGCTCCTCATTAGCTTTTATCCAGAAACTATTCAAGTTGTAGGCCCACATGAGCTTCTGTTGGATGTGGGTTGAGGTTAGAAATGCAGCTGGCTTCTGATTTATGAAACTAATTGACATCTTCAAAGGCAGTTTCAGCGGCTCACACAAGTGAAAGGGCACAGAAGCTCACGATGACACACAGTAAAGCGTGGGAGGCTCCCTGAGCAGCCCTGATGAACTCAGCAGAGAACAGAGACCCATTTTGCCAAACGACCTGTCTCCTGGTTCCCTACTCTGTCAGGGTAAAGGATGCACCCCCCACTTTGCTCACATCTGGAGAATGCCTTCTCCCCAGAGACGACAGACCATGCCACTTCTTGAGAGAACCCGAGTGTAACATGGTCAATGTTTGATGTTAAACTCTTTGTTCCAGCCTCCTGTTTGTTGGGGTTGGGTTTTGGTGTTTGTTTTGTGTGATAATTGTGTTCTTTCATTCTGACTGTGCTGGAAAGGAGCTATTCATAACACCCGTAATCGAGTCGAATCTGGACATTAATAATGCCAGCTGAGTGATCAAGTGTATACGACAAGAATTTGTATGCTTTCTAAAAGCAGCAATGTATGTTTTCCTAGGGTGGTGGGTTGTTTTTTGGTTTTTGTTTTTTTCTAACCATCTTGATGCACTCTTACTGTATGGGAGACTTGATTACCTGACAATTGTGTATTGGATTTGTCTTAGGACGGATACAGGTTGAACTCGCAAAGGGGGGGCAGCATGACTGAAACCTATCACAGAGGTGATGCTGTGGTGTACATTTTTAAAATTCTTCTTAGTCAAGTGTTGCGTTTCATGAGTGACGTAACAGAATGAAGCCAAAATAGAAAGGGATGTTTTGAAAATGTCAGATAGATTGTATTTTCTCCCAATAAGAAACAATGTCTTGTCTTTTCCAGTCATATCTCCTGACATCAGTGTCTCCGTCTTCAGCTGGCAAGTGAACACACGCAGCCAGGGAAAACCATCTACTTATTTGGGTGTATTTGACTTTGACTGCTGGTATGAGGCTCAAAAGCCAGGCTCACTAAGGTAGGTTTTTATGAAGCTGGTTTCAGTATCCCTCCCCATAATTCATTGGAAAGTCGGCGTTTAGCTTCTGCGCTTGTTTTCTTTCAGGCCAGAAGAATCCCTTCAGGACTGCCCCTATTTTGCACTGTGGTCACTGGACGCTGTGACAAGCACGACTGCTCCAAACCCCCTTCTGGATGTTGTGGTGCAGGAGCGCAGCCTAAGCTGGAGAGTTCCTCCTTCTTACCCACAACCTGAGCTGTGTTTTCATCCAAGCACCTATAATTTTGGTAGGTATTACACGGCTTTGAGTAGTGATAAGCTTAAACCGAGCTCAAATGCCATTTATTGGTTCTCCTGTTCACTGTTTGTCACGCAAAAACCCAACCAAACCGAAACACCCCAACCCCCCACCCACCCAACTGTGATGACGTTGTACTGACCAAGTGTGTGCTGTTGTGACACCTGCCTGACAGGCGGCTGGGTCTGGGGGTTGGGTGCTTCTGTAACGCAGCCCGTGAGGTGGTGCTGGTGATCAGATGAAATGACTCTGGGCTGAAGCTCAAAGCGCAGCACCTCGATAGCCCCGGAGGTAAAATTTCTACCCTCAGCCATTATTTTTCTAAAAAAGGCTGTAAGTGATGTCATGAGGAAAACGGGTACTCAGTTGTACCTTTCCAGAGGTTGCTGTGACAAAAATGTAAACTGGTGCTACCATCACGGTGAGAGTATGGAATGTTGTCCAACGTTCGTTGTCTCTGCAGATGGCACGTGCCTGCTGAGCTCTGGAGTTGTTCATGTGACGTGCAGCGGCTTCCAGAAGGAGGTGAGCTTTTACTGTGTCTTTATGGAGAATGTCAAGAGATGGAGCTTTCCTAAGCTTTCCATGGCGCTGCTTTCGGTGTCAGGGACCATTTAATGCTCCTCCTGCCCATCCACACGCGTAACTGCAATTGTACCCTACCAGTTTTATCAAATGTAATGTTTGAGGTCCCCTCTTGGGAGTGTAAACCCACCGTTGCCTCCCGTTGAAGCACGATCAGGGACTGAATGTCTAGAAAGGAAGAGAGCGCTGCTGTAGGAGCAGGAAGAGAAAGTCGGGGAAAGCTGTTCCTTCTCTCTCATCAATGAGTGCAACTGCGTGCGTGGTCCTGAGTTCGGGTTTTGATCCCTGATGAGCTGGGAAAAGAGGACAGAATGGAGAAAAGGAAGCATCGTTCCCTCAGAACAACCTTCAGGCAGAGGAGCACTTGGTAGGAAGGGGAGAGCAGTCTTTCCCTGCCCTCATCTTCCTCTCTACTGGATTCCTCTCCAGATCTGTGGGGGTGCGTTGGGGCAAAGAGCCCTTGTGCACAGTGTGGTAGCTAACATGACCGTCTTGGCAGGTTGGCCTGGCCCATAGGCTGTTTCTTTTGCAAGCCTGATGTAGGCTCTTCCATTCAGATTGGGTGATCTGATGTCAGCTCCACGTTGGGAATAATTGGGAAATGCAGAAATTTGTCATACCCTTTGCTGAATTGAGACTAGATCATTCAGAGGCTTGTTAGGGATTTGAGCAGGAATTGCTTGTGAATGTGAGTAAGACAAATCTCAGAATTAGGGACAAGAAGCTTGGTTTGGGGTTTTGTTTGCCACCGTAAGTCGTACTCGGTGTGTTTCCTTGTCTGAGACTGGTTTTCAGAAAAAGATGGAAATCTGATGTGTGTATTCGAACGTGTAGAAATGGCTTTGAATGTGATGATTTTGTTTAGAAGGGAAAGATACTTGTGAATGTGCTTAAAAAGCCAAAGAAAGAAGCAAACAAAAAGCAAAAGCCCTAAAAAGGAAAATTTGTTGAGGGCTCAGTCTTGGGCCCCTCGGGACAAGAAGGACATAGAGTTGCCGGTGCGTGTCCAAAGAAGGGCAACAAAGCTGGGGAAGGGTCTGGAGAACAGGTCTCATGAGGAGAGGTTGAGGGACCTGGGGTTGTTTGGCCTGGAGGAGAGGAGGCTGAGGGGAGACCTTATCGCTCCCTGCAGCTGCCTGACAGGAGGCTGTTGTGAGGTGGGGGTTGGTCTCTTCTCCCAGGTCACTAGCGATAGAACGAGAGGAAACGGCTTCAAGCTGCATCAGGGGAGGTTTAGGTTGGATATTAGGGAAAATGCCTTCACTGCAAGAGTGGTCAGGCCTTGGAAGAGGCTGCCCAGAGAGGTGGGGGACTCACCATCCCTGGAGGTATTGAAAAGACACGTAGATGTGGCACTTGAGGCCTGATTTAGGAGACATGGTAGTGTTGGGTTGACAGTTGCGCTCATTGATCCTAGAGGGCTTTTCCAACCTTAAGGATTCTATGATTCTATGTTTCTATGTTCATTTCACCTGGAAGAAGTACCAGAACACCAGCTGCACTAAGCTACTCCTTAACAGTGCACGTCTGTGCCTGCCTGTGCTTTGCCCTTCTGAAGGATCGCCACGGCATTAGAACAGAGTGTTTGAAGCGCCTAAACCTGAAACCTATTAGAACATCAATGTTTCACTTCTTTTCTGTCATCTTGGGAAATGACAACTTAATGTTTGGGGTGTCGTAACTCCTTCATGTCTTCATAGCCTGGAAAGCTGCTTGATCTTGGCTTCACTGCTTCCATGCAAACGTTGCAGAGTTCTGTTTGTTCTGTCCCCTTCGCGCATTCCTGATGGCAAACTTCTCTGCACCCCATGTGCTGTGGGTATAAGCAGGGCACGTTGCTGGGAATAGTTAATTGGAACGCAGTAAATTGAGAGGATAATGCAGAGGCATGCAAATAAAGATTAGAATTAGCCTTTGGGAAGTTGACGTGTCAGGGGAAAAATTCCATGTGCTCCTCACAGCAACAAGCAGCCCAGCCTGTGATGCCTGAGTGAGTGTAGGGTTAGAAACAAGCACTTACTGTTGGTGGTTGGGATGTTGAAAGCAGGTGGGATTCTCCTTTGATTTCGCCTGTTACTTTTAGGAGGAGCAGTTAGAGGCGGTCTTGTCAGCTGCTGCCCAGACAGGTTCTGTAGGGCTTCTGACTGGCTGCATTGAGCTTTGGACATCTAAAGGTAAGACTTGTTATGTTTTTTTTATGTTGCATGGTTTCTTCGTTTGGAATTCTTGATTCATTTCTTTTTTGTTCTCTCTTTTTAAAGAGCAGCCAAGTTCTGCTGCTAATTTACAGTTTGCCCTTGACTGGACGTGGAGCAGAGTGATCTATACAAAAGACGAATTTGATGACATATGTGAGTACTAGTGCAGCCATGCTGCAAACCTAGAGTCAGTCTTTCCAGTTGAGCTCATTCAGTGATCTGCTGGTAGATGGTCTTGCCCGCAGATCTGGAAGTGCACTTTGAAACTCTGCAATGGCTCTGTAGGCTAACGATTTCATACCTGTTCTTGAAAAGGTGTTGCGCTGTTTGACGGCTCCTGCAGCTCCACTGACCCGCAGAGGTTACAGGCTCTGCAGCACCGCCAGTTGCTTTTGAGCAACCTTAGCACAGTCTTGAATTGTTTTCTAAGAGAGGCACAAGAGCTCGCCGGAGAAGGTTTGTCACAGTATTTCTAACTCTCTGGTATGTCTTATGAAGATTTGGAACGATGCTGGGGCTGTAATTGTGGAAAGAGGAGCTTCTGTTGGTTTTGCTGATTGGCAGAAAGTCAGATGTAGCGGGGAGAAGGGGCTTAAATGGGAGGGGTTGGGGCTGCCACTTACCGCGCGTTGAGCTCAGGGCAAGAGTTTGTTGGGGAGCTGGTGCGAGTGGGTGGGGAGGCTGCGGTCAGCAAGGAGCTGTGCAAGCACCCGGCTTGAAATTACAGCAACGGGATGTGGCACTGTGACAAATACTCCCTTTGATTGTCAGCTAGCAGTGCGTGATTGCATGCAAATATTGGATTGGAAATGACTAAAATCAGAGAGGAAGCCTAAATGAGTAACATGTGAAGTGAGTTGCATGAGTTTCTGTAGCTGTTTCTATTAGAACTTGTTCCTGGCATATTGAGGAGAAAAGAGAAAATCCCTTTGCTAGAGTAAACGTCTCTGCTACGTGAAGAACAGGTGCCTTATCCATGAGTGGATTTAGTAGTTCCAACCTCACTTTTTTTTATTAAACCTTTAGTGAATCTTCTTCTTTGTAGGGGTTGCTTGTGATTGTGGGCTTTTACTTCAGAGAAGGACGTGATAGGGAGTGAAAAATGCACAGGCAAAGATTTCTACCGTGTTATTTTTCTACTTTCTCTTTAGTGCAATGAGGGGAGCTTTATAAAAAACAAAAGAAATTGCACACCAACAGTCCTCTTAAGCTTCTTTTCATGTTTTGCAGACTTGACAAATAAGCTGGCGGTGACCAGCCTCGCAGCTTTGTATGCACGAGTGGTCCTCTGGTTCTGTGGGTCCCGCCTCCTGCCCGAGGGCTCAGGTAAGCCTAAACTGTCACGCGTCTGTAGCAGTCAGTGCTTCCTATGAACACCTGCTTCCCCATGGTTTTGTCAAGGCTTCATCGATACCAAGTCGTGCCCGTTCAGTGACAGCAGATGCTGAAGTTCTGCTGCTGAAATTGAGATTTCACTGTTTTTTCAACTGCGTCGTGTAGAATGATGGAAGCAGTTTCTTTCCGGGGTGTTTCTCAGAAACAGCACTAAGCCTCTGAGGGAGGGAGTTGCTCGTGCCCACAGCTTGAAATCCTTGGGATTGTAAACAAGTAACTCCTAAAGCACCAACACGGGAATGCTTGATTTTACAGTAAAAGCCTGACGTGCGTGTTTTGAACTTTTTAGGGATTGTTTGAGGAAAAAATACACCTTGGAAATAGTTCATCATTTGGATGGGTTATAAATCCTATTGTCAGCCTTAACTGTCTTACGCATGTTCACATGACATGTTTAAAAACCCATTCCCTTTGAGAACTGGGGGTATTTTTTTAGAGTGAACTTCAGCTGACACTACATGTTCTGGATGCTACATCACCTGTAAGCTTGAAATGGCACTTAGGACAAGGAGGAATTGACTCCTGTGTCGTAGGTCTCTTTTAGCAAAGGCAGAAGGAGGATGGCCTTCTTTCAAAGTCGGAGGCTGGCCTGTGCTTTTGATGCTTAGCTTGTGTGTTCTTCTGTCTTTTTAGTCAAAAACTGTAGGTTGAAAATGTGATATGACTTCTTTAACTTACTTCTTATTTATTGCCTGTAGGTTACGAGATGCGTTTCTCTAGACCTTTCTACAATTATCCTCTGATTCGGAGCTACTACGCTGGTCATCGACAGCAACTGGAGCGTTTATCAAGGTAGGACGTGCAGGAAAGCTCTAGAGCAGTTCCACTGCAAATTCAGAAGCGGCAGCGAGTGGCTTTTCCATCAGCAGCTGTATTTGCTACGCTTCATGCATTTGCTGGCAACACTCTTGCCTGGAGTGATGCGTGTGTCCTGCTGAACAGAGAGGTTCCTTTCCCGTGTTGAAATGTTGATATATACCTCTGCTTAGTGCCCTTTGTTGGTATCATCATTGTTTTGAGGCGCACGTAATTCATTGGCAATTCTGTGTCATTTGTTACCACTGGAAAAGGTCGTGTGGTGAGGACAGGATCAGTCACGGCCAGGTCAGCAAGGCACGGCCTTTGCAGAGCAATTGTTCTGGGCACAGAAGAAAGCGTGTTTTAGAAAAAAAAAAAAAAATACAAAACAAAAAACAAAGCAAAAATAATCTCTCTCAATGACCAGTGATAGATGGCGATAAGGGGATTGGCCCAAATCTCCCACTCCCAAGCACCGCGGTGTCGTTGAAGGAGATGGGCAGAGTCACATGCAGCTGGCACGGCCAGTGCTCTCCTGGCGACTGGATAAAAGCCCCTTCCTCACGGGAGCTCCCTTTCCTGGGCTGGCTCACGAGCATAATGGTGACGTGCCTTGGGTTAGGTGAGAACAGATTTTTCTTTGGCAACTGTTCTGTAACCTAAAGAAAGTCCTCAAGTAGCCGTGGCTGTGGCACCGTGAGCAAGGTGCAGCAGGAGGAGTCCAGGTGGAAGCTGCTCTATGTCAGGCGCTGGCTTTCAAGCTCCTCTTCCTGCGCGTCCTTCTCAGGTAACTCTCGTACAGGCTCACGGGCTCCTTAGAAGCACCACCTCCAGCGTGCTGCTTCTGCTCGTCCTCCTCGGGAAATGAAAGGCTGGCGTCGCAGCCCGCAGGAGCCTGTGATGGGCTTCTGAGGAATGCAGTGTTTCACAGGCCAGCCCTCCGTCACTGTGATGGCACGTGCAGAGGCGCAAACGTGCTGCTTCAGGGGATACCAGAATTCAGCTGCGGGCTCAGCTTTCTGACCGTGACTGTTTTTCAGTAACAGAAGCGAGGTGCTGAGACCAAAGCCTGACATTGCCGTGATGTGGTCTCACCGCTGTGTGTGGGAACGCTCCCGCTGGGGGCGTGAGGTTTGGGGTAGCTTTGCTCACACTGCCCTTGTATTACAAGTAATGCGGCACAAAAGAAAAACTGAAAACTAAAAGGTCGCTGCAACTTTCCCCTTAATAAGGGAGCTTTTTGGATTCCTATTTGGAGCTCCTTTAATAATTCACTAGGATCTAATGAGCACCTTTCACCTGACTCCGAAATTTCTTTCCAGTCTATTTCAAGTCACGATCGTGCCTTTGTCTGTCTGTTCCTTTCTTGGAGTCGTGGGAGCTTTAGCTGGGTTTGTTTTGGCTGGAGGAAATCTGTGACACCGAGAGGCCGCAATTAGTGTTTTCCTCTGTCAAATCCTCGCTACGTTTTGTTCCAGAGGCAAACGGGACTCTGACTGCCTGATGGTCGATGGGATGGTTTCCCAGTTGGGAGACCGAGTTGAGGAGATGTGGCAGAGAGATGAAGGAGGAATGGGGAAATACCCACCTCCTAGCTTACAGGTGAGTGTTGTGTTCCCTGAAAACAACCACCACCACCACCACAAACCCCAGCCCCAGCCCAGCCCTCCCCCAAAGCCAATGATTTCTCAAAGAGAGGACTTTTAAAAAGCTTCTACCTTTTCATTCCAGGCACTGCTGGAGCTCTATTTGCTAGAAGGCGTTGAAGAAAGCCACAAACATGCAATCGTATCCCTTGGAGTTATTTCTGTCACACCTCTAGTATACGCGCATCAGGGGTCTGAAATGTCTGTCACCTACGCGTTCGATGCATTTTCTAATTTGTGCTTCAAACACACTGCGGATGAACACGTGTAGTTAAGAATTAAGTCGCAGACAGAAGCATTGTTGGATTTCTTTGTACTGTGGATTGTTTAGGAATGTTTAAAATGTTTTGTTGCAAAGTCTTTTCTGATGTGAGAAAACAGGTTTACTAAGCAATGTTAAAGGTAGAAAGCTCCCCTAGATTGTCTCAAAATGTAAACTGTTTTTCATTTTTGAAGCACCCACAGCTGTAGCAAACAGCTGCTTCCTCGAGCGATGCACTAGAATGTGCTGCTTCAGAGCAAAAGGATTTCTGACAGCGGTGTACCAGGACCTGATGTTGCTGAAATCATCCATTTTCCAGCACAGCTAAGAGGGCTTGCTTTTGTGCTGTTACAAGTGCGGGCACACAGAATAATAGAGAGAGAGAAGGGAAAAGTCATTGGGCAGAAACTGAACTTTTAAGCTGCCGAAATACACTGTGTTGCTTTGGTTGTGTGTTGCCTGACCCGAGAGGGGAGCCTAGAGAGCAGGGGCTTTAAAGCTGTTGCACCCCGGAGCTCTCTGATGAGAATAGACCCCCCAAAACAGCTGTCAGAAAGAGAAAACGACACTGCCGATGAGTGATCCACATACTGGTTTAAATCCAGTTTTAATCATGCAGAGCTAAGCTGTGCTGTAAGGACACCCTAATTTCACTTGTTTTATATACGCTGGAAAGGAGGGAAGAAACCAGCTGTAGAATTTGTTTGCTTTAATAATCAAGCATTGGCCGTTCTCGTGTTTTGAATGTCCAGCTGGTGGCTCCAGTGACTAAAGAGGGAGCCTGTGTTTCCAACGGAACTGTTTAAATATCGAAAGGCAACCTTTCTGAATGCCTTAGAGAAATCAGAGAGTCTGTCTTTCTGGTTATTTATTCAGAATGCAATTTTGTTGTTAGGGCCTGACTATCTTCAGGTTGCAACAGCATGAAATGGCAAGACTAATACATGAGTATTTTCTGCGTCCTACCACTATGATATTCTTATTTCCTTTTATTATCTATTAATATTCTATTAACAATAGTAATAATGTTATTTCATGTGATAAATTGTTGGTCTTGCAAATCTATTAGCCTTAATTCGATACTTGATATCAGACAATTTACTTGCTGCTAGACATCACGCATCCCTTTCCGAACAAAACAGAACCTTCCGTCGACTCCTTCGCAGCTGCCTTTGCCATCCCTTCGGGCCTTGTTAAGCTTATTCGAGGTTTTTGGCTTCTAGACCACAAGGATTATGATGTAAGCATGTGACAGTTTAGTTGGGCACACATTGCAATACAATGCTATGATCTATCAAATGATGTAAAAACCCTGGTGCTTAGCTGATACCAGGTGATAAAACATGG
Organism: Phalacrocorax carbo; assembly: GCF_963921805.1. Lineage (NCBI taxonomy): Eukaryota > Metazoa > Chordata > Aves > Suliformes > Phalacrocoracidae > Phalacrocorax > Phalacrocorax carbo. The sequence continues at coordinate 403,213 of NW_026990539.1, read as the reverse complement.
GAAGCTTCTTTTGTAATGCTGCTTCAGCAGCACCTTCAGCAATACGTGATGATCTGCAGTTTGGTTTTAATTACGTTGAGAGGAAATGGATTAAGACAATGAAGAAGTCAGCGTTAATGCTTGACGTGTGACTTGCCAAAGCCGTCTGTTCAGGTTGTTCTCAGCAGAGCAGTCGAGCGCTTTCTCAAAAGCAGTGGTTTGGGGACTTTAACTATTCAAACTGCCATCCTGGCAGCAAGACTTGAGACAGAAGACCGCCAAAGTGACTCTTCAATCTAATTCATGTTCCCTCTGATGCTGAAGGTTGTTCTTTGCCCGTCACAATGTTAATATAACCTGTTTGCCTGGGAGAATGACTTGTCTTTATGAGAGGTGATGTTTGCCGACGGAGATTTGGTTATCCTGGCCAGGTGTGAATCACTCCTGTCAAAGGACTCCCTTTGTTCTGTACGGCTCACGGAATATTTTTTTCTGCAGACACTTCAGCATTTATATTTACCTGTCCGGTACCAAGCCCTTCATTAGTCACCATCTAAGTTTATTCAACAGAGATTCACCCTTACTGAAGACACTTTTGAATCGTTTTGTTGTGCGCGTGTGTGTCTCTATATCTTAAGAAACCTGATCTCTACCTTCTGCAGAACTCCCTGGCCCTGCTGCTTGAACCAACTGCAACCAAACCTGTGTCGTGGCAAGACGTGCGAATTCTTCAGTCCCTCATGTGCCAAGGAGAGCATAGGCGAGCCCTCAGATACACGCAGGTGATGAAGCTCTCGGCCTCCAGCTGTAGCGAAGTGCGGCTTTTCCTCACTGTGCTGTTGTCCAATAGGTAAAGAAATACCTGCCACCATTTTGGCACTCAAATACTGTGAGAGGTGGAGAACAAACACTAGAAATCACAATCCCCTACACTTCCTTTGAACTTTGAGCACAATATCTGGGGGGCATCTTTTTGGTGATACCATTAATATGCCTTTACGTCTCACAAAATTAACTACAGGTGCATGGCGGAGGCTTGGGCTCTGCTGCAGGAGCACACCACTCAGTTAAAGGAGGAAGAGCTATTAAAAGACATGTATGACATCTGTCGGGAGATGGGACTAGTGGAAGACTTTCTGAGGCTGCCTTTCACAGACTCTGAACAAGTAAGTGTGGGCAAGAGGAAAATCTGAACCCCGTCTTTGCCAAGAGAAGAGGCAGGGTCATCATATATGTTTTCAAATGTGTTATTTCTCATAGAAGTGTTTGGAGAAATTTTTACGGACTCGTGAGATTCTTTTAGCCCGGCACCTGCAGCGTGCCAACTGTACGGCAGCCCCACAGCTGAACCGGGCGATGAACGTTCATCTCATGGTAAGCGTAAAAGTCCTGCCAAGTGTGCAAGGTTCTCTCAGGGGTTACTAACTAGATTTAACAGTGCTCAATAAGAATCCTGCTTTCTTTATCACACCCTTCTTTGAAATACTTGCAATAAGCATCTGCACCTTTCGTTACAGCTGAACTTAAAAGTTGAACAAAAAATTTCACTTCTCCAAAGCGACCCTGTGAAGTTGGAAATTCTGTGTTCAGGGCTGTTGTTGACTCCACGTCAAATAGTTTGTTTGTGTCTGAGGATTAAATAAGTGTCGTGGTTTAGTCGGCAGCTCAGCCCCACACAGTCGCTCGCTCACTGCCCCACTGTTAGATGGGGGAGAGAATCAGAAGGGTAACGCTCGTGGGGTGGGATAAGAACAGTTTAATAATTAAAATTAAAAGAAACAACAGTAGAAATGCAATGTAAAGGAGAACAACGAGAGGCGCAAAGCCCCGGGGGAGGGGGGAAGGGAGGGGAGAGGGGGAAGGAACCGCCGAAACAAACCACACGCGCCGCAGCCGCCCACCGACCCAACGCCGCGCCGCCTCTGCGCTGCCACTGCCCGCCCTCAATATACTGGTCATGGTGTCACATGGTATGGAATGAACCTGCCATTGGCTAGTCAGGGTCAGCCGCCCCCACCATAGCCCTGCCCCTCCCAGCCCCGCCCCCCCGCCACGCGGCAGAGCGCGGGAAGCCGGAAAGGCAGCCGCCCCCCACGGTGAGGAGAATTAACCCCTTCTCATCCAAAACCAGCACAATAAGTATCTTTCCTGTCAGCCACTCTTACCATTCAGATATTCAGGGACGTACGTTACGTAGGGTTCGGATGATTGGAAGTTGTTTGGGTCACTGTGGAATGAAGAGTGTGTTGTATGTCATCTCTGGTATCTCACACGCAGCTCTGGGTGCCAACCCACAGGCAACATTTGCATCATGGGTTGTTCTTTTTATTATTTCCTCAAGTTATAGCGTGAGGTCTGCAATTCCACAGCTTTCGTTTTACCACTTTTAGGACAGAAATTCTTACCTAACTTCTGAGTCTCAACATAGGCAGGTCAAATTCTGTGTTATGGGAACTTCTGTTGTGGTTCTGTGATCCATCTGCTGCTTTCCAGAACCATAGTTTCCCAGGGAAGCAAACTTGTGGGGTGGTTCTGGAAGGTTGAGGTCCTGCGTTTGAAAGCTTCCATCCCGGGGGAAGGGGTGTGTAGGTAGCTTTCTCTTCCTCATTTTAATCCTCACTTCCTTTTGTCCAACGTAACCCGCCGCTGCCCTGGAGATTCAGTCACCTGGGGCAGCGGCGTTTCAGGAAAAACAAGGGAAAGGCTGCTGTTTTGTCAGCCACGTGAAACTTGTGGGTGCTGACAAGCGTGTCAGAATGAGGTTCTGCAGGGTGCCGGCATGGTTTTAGCTTAAAGTTGTAGGTTCTGCTATTATTCTAGTCTTCCTTCCGCTTGGCTAAAATTCCGGGTGAAGCTGGTGTGCGCTGATGGGCAGAATTGGCTGCCGCTCTGTGCAGGGGGTGTATTTTACTGCACCTGTAGAGGAAACGTATTCCCTAATTCGAAATAGCACCGACAGCTCCGTGCTATGAACTTCTTGTAACATTTAACTTCTTGCTTTACGCTTCTCGTTCATCAGAACGACTGTGCTCCTCACTGGAGACAGAGAGCAGTTGCCAGAAATTCTCTCTCAGCCCAGCATGGCAAGACCCTTCCTAGAGGTCAGAGGCAGCTGGCTGTAGAGAGAGCCAAGCCTTACCATCTGCCTTCGTCCGGACCAAGAGAAGGTAGTTTTTAGGGGGGGAATATAACGCACAACTCACCATCGCTTTGATTGCACAAGGCTGATCGTTTTTCCCTCGTGCTTTACAGCTGCAAGACCAAAGCCAATCTCGACAGTAACAAAACCAGCTAATGCAGGAAATGTGGATCCAAGGGCACCTTTCAGCAGTCGTGTGTTGGCCAAAGTTAGAGAGTTATGGGTAGGAAATGAGCAGAAACCCAGTTGAGAGAGAGTTTTTCTGTTATGATAATGTTTGCTATGCAAAATACATATATTTATATTATGGTAAATATGTTTAGAGAATTTAAGATGGCTAAAACTAAAACCCTGATTACCATCAAGCTATTGGCGTATGGATCTTGCTAGACTTGATTGTGTGATCAAATAGTAACCTTTTCCCACTTGCTGCCATGTTTCTGCTTTGTTTCTGCCTTATTTACTTAAAAATAGGCAGAATGATAAAGAGCAGGAAAGAGGCCAGTAGCTGTCAGATGAGTTTCCTACAGGTGGTGTGGCCAAATCAACCTCAGTTCTGGTATATTTGGCCTTGAGGGCAATGAAGGTCAGTTACTGCCCTTCTCTGCTGTCCTTTTGCCATGAGAAAAGACCAAGACCTTGGGCAGATCGTACTATAAGGGCATGCCCGGCGTGCAAATAAGGCCGCAGATAACTGAGTAGTTTAATCCCCCATCAGAACCTCTTCTCATGGAAGATGACTCTCAGGGTTGTCAGTGCACTCCATTTATTTGCTGCAATTTCATCCCTTCCCATGTAACCAACCATAACTAGCTTCTGGTGGGGAAGACGCAAGCTCCAGGCAGAAGCCAGCCCATAGCCTCTTGTGAGCAATGCTTGTAACCTCTTAGCCTAGGCCAGTCGGAAAATGCAATGAAATAATAGAATTTCACGTGGTAAGATTGCATTTGTTTCTTATGTTGTTGGTACTTTTGTCTTCTGTGCAAAACTTGCAGGTTTCCATCGCAGGAATGCTGTTCTCACCAAAGCAGTCACGATAATGAGTGCCTTTGAGATGCTCGGAGAGAAATGTTCTGCGGTTCCTTCTGAATTACAGCTGTTCCTCAAATAAAAAGCGTTTTCCAATGCACTGAGCTGTGTGGGTGACCCATACGTGAGGCAGAGGGAAAAATGCAGGTGACGGTGCCTGATGTGCCTGTTGGTTCAGGTCACTCACTCCTGGGCTGTGCATCACCCGGCGTGGTTCAAGAGCAGGCTCATCCCACAGCAGCCAACGGTGTGGTGTGCCTTGCTCTTGAACTTGGTTTAAACCCAGACTAGACCGTGAGTTATTAGTGAAAGCCTGATTGCTGGTAGTTTGATACTACAATTGTAATGTTAATGGGCAGGGAGAGAAGGATGCAGGAGGGAGGTGTGTGACAGGCTCAGGGAAGAGCCCATGAGCGACGATCGGGTATGGTGCGAACAGAGGCTGGGTGCCCGTTGTGCGCCAAGAGCTCTTCAAAGCCCCCCGCACTCGGGAGAACCACAAGCTGTGCCAGGTGGGATTAGCACAGAGTGGTGCTACATGGAGTAAATGGGTCGCAGTGATCACCCAGCGGGCTTGAATAGGAAACCCCAGTGGCCCAGGAATCCTGGAAGTGACCATGGACTGGGCAGAGGGCAAAGACCTTGGAATATCCCCAGAGGAGGGGGTGCCACGTGCTGAAGAGGCCCCACTGTGGAACAAACTGCCAGAAAATGAGCAGCAGTGTGCCCTGCTCACTGATGGGTCCTGTCGCCTTGTGGGGAAGCATCGGACGTGGACCATGGCTGAAATACAGATATGGGCAGGCCCGGCAATGGACTATATCACACTCCCACAGAGCCGCCAAGGCAAGCGCCATGTGCTTACAGTGGTGGAAGCAACGCCCGGCTGGCGGGAAACATACCCCGTGCCCCACGCCACCGCCCGGATCACTCTCCTGGGGCTCGAAAAACAAGGGCTGTGGCGACATGGCACCCCAGAGAGAACTGAGTCAGACAACGGGACTCATTTCTGAAACACCCTCACAGACACCTGGGCCAAAGGGCACGGCACGGAGCGGGTGTATCACACCCCCTGTCACGCACCAGCCTCTGGGAAAACAGTCTGGGTTCTTCCTGCCTCAGGCAAAGGCAAACCCATTCGTGGCACTGCTTTTGCTCGAGGACCCGGGGGCACTTGGGGGTGATGCGGGAGGATGGACGAGTCCCGATACCGTCTTTAAACCAGAAAAGAGACACAGAAGAGCCTTGGCTGTCACAGGAAAGTTCAGCGGTATCTCCACCCCGAAACACCAGCTCTCCCAGAAAGGCGCTCTCGTTCCTCCAGTCTTCTGCAACAGGAGAAAGAAATGGAAATGAGCAAATAAGAGCAGGCATCAGAGAATGAAAGAGCATTTCAAGAAGAAACAGATCTTACGTTTGCCCTGCTGATGCTTCCACGTGCCCAGAGCTCCTCCTTGCCCGAGGGAAGCCTTGCCTGCAACCTGAGGAGTGCCCAGGTGGCCAAGGAGGCCAACAGCACCCGGGCTGGTATCAGGAATAATGTGGCCAGCAGGATCGGGGCAGGGATGGTGCCCCTGTGCTCGGCACTGGTGAGGTCACACCTTGCATATTGTGTTCAGTTTTGGGCCCCTCAGTGCAAGAAGGACACTGAGGTGCTGAAGCGTGTCCAGAGAAGGGCAGCGCATCTGGGGAAGGGTCTGGAGAGCAGGTCATATGAGGAGAGGTTGAGGGACCTGGGGTTGTTTGGTCTGGAGGAGAGGAGGCAGAGGGGAGACCTTATCGCTCTCTACAAGTACCTAACAGGAGGTTGTAGTGAGGTGGGGGTTGGTCGTTCAGGTTACTAGTGTAGAACGAGAGGAAACGGCTTCAAGATGCATCAGGGCAGATTTAAATTGGGTATTAGGAAAAATTTCTTTGCTGAAAGAGTGGTCAGATATTGGAAGAGGCTGCCCAGAGAGGTGGTGGAGTCGCCATCCCTGAAGGTGTTCAAACAATGTGTAGACATGGCAGTTCAGGGCATGGTTTAGCAGACATGGTAGTGTTGGGCTGATGGTTCAACCTGATGATCCTAGAGGTCTTTTCCAATCTTATTGATTCTATGGTTCTATGATCCTCTTTGCTAAAACCCTCAACCAACACCTTGATCTTGCTAGAGTTCCCTCCACCCGCCTCTTGCATCCGTAGGCACTGCCAATCACTACCTAATGACTAACTGAGGAGCTAAGAAGCTCTCAAGGCTTTCCATCTCCTCCTCAAGGGATGTCCCTGTTTCTCCAGTCACCACTCATGCATCCTAAACACACCAGCTGAGGCAGCTCACCTTGGTGAGGGGAGGACCTCCCCGAGGCACCTCCGTGCTCTTTGAGGTCGGAGCGCTTGTGCAAGGCTGCAGGAGGAGTGCGTTTGGTGCCCAGCACTGTACTGCAGGTGGTTGGTCTGCAGTGGGCGGGGAACGAGACAGGGCTGCTCCCAGAAATGGCGTGGGAGGGGAGGTCCGGGGGTCAGGGAAAGCAGGACGGACATTCAGGGTGATGGTGTTTCTCTTCCCAAGTCACCATTACACGTGACAAAGCCCTGCTTCCCTGGAAACGGCCGAGCATCTGCCTGCCCATGGGAAGCACTACACAGCTCACTTTGGGAGTCTCTGTGGTGCCATTGGCCAGCGTATTTGGCTGTTAACTGAAAGGCTGGTGGCTTGATCCCACCCAGGGACAGATTCATCCTTCCCTGCCCATGGCACGGGTTTGGAACTAGATGATCTTTAAGGTCCCTTCCAACCCAAACCATTCTCTGGCTCTATCAAAAGAGGAGGTTATTCAGTCCCCTCAGCAAAGGCCGAGGAAGGAAAGCAACCTGAGGCAAATTCCTTATTCTGACCCTTGATTTTTTATGACTTTCCAATGCTCTCCCCCACCCCGCTCAGGGGGAGTGAGCGAGCAGCTGGGGAGGGGCTTAGCGGCCAGCTGGGGTCAACATGCCATTTAATTTGCCTTGTTTCTACGTTTAGTAAATCCAGCAGCAGTACTATGCTCTCAAATAATTTCTTCTTCTTCTTGATGACAGTAAACTTTATTTCTTTAACGTTATGCCTCCCATACATTCTTCCTTGACAAGACAGTTGTTTCTCCGTATTATGTTCTGGCATGAAGTTTTTAGAACAGCACTTTTTCTCTCCATTCCAACTGTCACCATTTAATGGCAACACAATTACTCGCCACGGGGAGGAATGAGAGCCTCATTCAGGCTGGAAGGCACCTTCCTAGATATCTGTAGGAAACATCCTACTCGAAGCAGGATCACACCAGCTTTCTCATGGTTTCATCCAGATGGGTCTTTGAAACTTCCAGGGATGGAGGCAGCGCACACTCTCCGGGAAACGGCTTCCCGTGTCTGACTGTCCTCACATTGCAGCAGTTTCTCCCTATATTGAGCCTGAGCCACTCGTGTTTCAGCTCGTTGCCTCCTGTGCTCCTGCCTTGCACCACAGTGTCTTCTTGGAAGCCTCACCACAGGCGATGCAAGCCTAGTACATCCTCCCCGCAAAGCCTCCATGCTCCAGGGTGTACAAGCGCTGCTCCTTTGGCCTCTCCTAAGAGGACAAGTGCTCCAGCCGTGGCCACCTCTGTGGCCCTCCAATGAACTTCTGTGTCCCTCCAGCTCGCCCATGTCTCTCTGACACTGTGTAGAACCAAAACCTGGGCAAGTCCTCTGGGTGTGGTGTAACAAGCGCTGAGCAGAGGGAGATAATCACTTCCCCTGGCCGTGCTAGCGCTCCTACAGCCCAGGGTGCTGTTGGCCACCTTTGCTGATGGCTCATCTCTTGCCTAATGGAACCCAAAGCCCTGCAGACCCTTCCCTGCAGAGCTACTACCCGCCGAGGCAGTCCCTGGCCTGTGACACTGTCGAGTCTACATCCACTTTAGGAGCAGGACCTTGGCTGAATCTTTCCTGGATACCATGTGGTTGGTAACAAAGAGGATGGTGACAGACCACGAGCAGAGAGGATGGTGACAGACAAGCCAACCTGAGTAAACCCAGTCACCTTCTCCTTCAGTCAGCCAGCAGTGGGATCCAAGAGAACACGGTCTGGGGCACGGCCTTTCGCTCCTCTGCACATCCTTTGGGCACTGGGGAAAGGTGCATGCGACGTTTGCGTTTTCCCCATGCTCAGGGAGCTCCCTCAGGCTCCACGGCCACTGGAAGACAATGGGGAGTGGCTTCCCTGGGACACTGGCCTGCTCACTCAGCTCCCTGCGATGCTGCCCCTCCTGTCCCATGGGCTGGGAGGGATTGCGTTTGCTCAAGTGACCCCTGGCTTGATCCCATCCCCCGCTGCCTGATCTCCTCCAGAGTCCTGCCCTGAGTCCCAGAGGCCGGGAGACCTTGCTGGGGAAGGCTGAGGCAAAGAGGGCACAGAGAATCTCACATCTCTCTACCCCTGCCCTTACTAAATCCAGCAGTGCCCACACAGTGTCTTTGTTTCTCCTTTAAGTGTTCCTGAAGTAGGAAACACTCCTTACGGTGCCCTTGAGTTGCCTTTCGAGTTCAGACTGAGTTTGGAACTGGACCCTTGCTGAGTTTGGAAGGTGCTGCCCTTGAAGACGAGCTGTGCTGAGCTCTGCAACCATGTCACAGCTCTGGCTCTTCAATGGAACACCACATGCCCGTTTGGAGAAAGGAGATCCTTCCCTGTCACCTTCCTGCTGTCCTGTTTAACGATGGGGCAATATAAGTGATTGTCGTGCCCAAATCGTTTCCTCACAGGAGAAATAACAGTGCTGGAAAGCCGTGTCTCCCCCCAGCTGAGGGGGGGAGCATCAGGGATTCCTGCAGGCTGTTTCACAGCAGGTTCCCCCGGAGCCCCAGGGACACCTCATGGGAGCCCCGAGGGGCAGAGAAAGGGCTGCCTTGGGCTGTTCCTCTGCTGCCGAGCTGGGCTGGGCTCCTGGCGTGGAGGGAGCTGCTGGCAATGAGGCAGCGCTGCCGAGAGACAGCTCTGCCCAGGAGCAGCTCCTCTGCCAAGCGCAGCAGGGCTGAGGGCACTGCCTGCAGGCACCGAGGGCAGAGGAGCCAGGCAGGGAGAGGGGAAAGGCAGTCAGGGGTGGGACGAGGCTGAGAGATCACTGTGTGAGAAATAATCCCAGCCCTCTACATGGTAAGTCTCTGGCTTCAGGAGAACGCAGCTGGTGTTCCTGGAGGGATATCCAACAGCTGCTCCATCCCACAGCAGAGGTGATCCTTGAGAAGGACTCTCACAGTTGCCCTTGCACAGAGGAGGAGGAGGATGTGATGAGGAGCAGCACTTCCCTGCTGCACCATCAGAAGGACAGGGCACGGCGGCTGCCTTCGCCCAGGGATGGCTGCAGGGTTTTGCAGCTGTGTGTGCATCATGGGGTGCATAAGGCTGTCCTTGCGAGCAGGGTCCCTGTGCCCCAGGGGTCTGTGTGTTGGGGCAGGGACTCTGCCTGCTCAGGCAGCTCCCCACAGCGCTGTGGGGACAAGCTATGGGAGAAAGGAGTGACCCTGGCAGGGCAGGCTCCTTCTGCTGTCCAGAGGGTGCAGCGTGGGTCAGGCTGCTCAGACTCTGTGCACGTTTGCAGAGGGTTATTTTAAAGATGGATGTCAAGGTAGTGCATTACCTGAAAGGGTGTGAAAGAAGTCTGTGCTTTTCGTTTTCTCTTCTTGGTTGTCTGGGTGGGCAGTGGGAGATGGGAATGTGTTTCTGTGCTCTGGGGTAGGCACGGAGACCCCAGCTCTTGTCAGGACTCGTCTGAGCTGCTCCTTATCCCCTGCGCGCACAGAGCTGTCCCTGGGCAGGGCCCTGCTGCCAGGAGGTGTCTGCAGGGCAGAGCTGAGCACACAGCATGTGTGGGATGGGCTCTGTGAGCAGGGAGAGGGAGGAGACGTGGGGACAGAGAAAGAGGTCCTGGCCAAGAGCTCCATGCAGCAGAGCCATGGGCAGGGAGGAAGAAAGATGCTCCCAGCAATGCTGTGGGAGGAGGGACTCAGGCATCTCCCTGCCATCCCCCGCAGTGCAGATGCTTTCCCTGGAGCAACCCCCTGCTCTTTTCACTCACTGGGGACATGGCCAGGAGTTGCCCTTCCAGCAGCCTCACCACCAACGAGTGTGTCTGACTGGGTGTCCCTCTCCTGCCTCCCTTGGCAGGGTACTTTGGCATGTTCTCCTCTTCTCTCTGTCGTCCTTGTTCTTACTGTTACAGTCAGTGGTGGCGGGGGTGGGGATTCGAGTGCAGCACAGACACCAAGGCTGCAAGTACTGTCATGCACGTATGTCCATGGAGGAAAAGCATCCAACTCCCAGCTTGTTAAACTTTGGGGCTCTGGGTACTGCAGTGTGTGAGGCTGGCAATAATCTCACCCTCTCTCAGGGTGTAACAAATGTAGGCAATGGGAGTGTTTCCTTGGGAGGTGCTGCTGGGCTGCAGGATGCCCTCCAGCAGGGCAAAGCTCTCCCAGGGCATCTCTGTGTCATGCGAGAGCCCCATGGGGAAGGTGCCTCGCGGCTACAGCCATGGAAATGCTGCTGTGTGGCTGTGAGTGGGCAGCTGTAATGAGCCCTCTGTGTCCCTGGCTGGGAGGGCAGAGCTGAGATCTCCTCAGGTACAATGGGGTTTGGAGGGGTTTGGAGATCTGCACTAAGGGACAGTCCCTTTGCCTCTTGGGACCCACGAGATTTCCCCTGCAGTGCAGCAGAAATGCCAGGGGTTTCTGCACCTAAAGCACCCCTCAGCTGTGGTGGGGCAACTGCAACAGAAGACACAAAACACAATCCTCTCAGCTCTGCTCTGCACTCAGGTGAGTTGGGAGCGACAATGCTGGAAAGCTATTTGATATCAGGAGTCAATTTATACTGAGATCACCCCCCGTTCCTATTTACCTGTTGCTGTAGGGCTGGGATGACTCCTGCAGAGCCCACAGCAGAGCCTCCTGCTCCCTGGGGCACTCTCCCTCCGCCAGCACCAACCTGAGCTCACTAAAGGTCTCCCTGAAAAGTGAAAGGCAGTTGGGGGCGTTTCTGTAAGAAACGCAACAGGTTTTTTCTCAAAGAAATCTGTCCTAACTTCTCACTTCCTTTATCTCCCTGTTCAGTGCTCCACACCCAGAGGCAGCAGATGTCCAACAGCAGCTCCATCACCCACTTCCTCCTCCTGGCGTTCACAGACACGCGGGAGCTGCAGCTCCTGCACTTCTGGCTCTCCCTGGCCATCTACCTGGCTGCCCTCCTGGGCAACGGGCTCATCGTCACCGCCATCGCCTGCGACCACCGCCTCCACACCCCCATGTACTTCTTCCTCCTCAACCTCTCCCTCCTCGACCTGGGCTCCATCTCCACCACTCTCCCCAAATCCATGGCCAATTCCCTCGGGGACACCAGGGACATCTCCTACGTGGGATGTGCTGCACAAGCCTTTCTATTTGTCTTTTTAATGTCAGCAGAATTTTTTCTCCTCACGGTCATGGCCTACGACCGCTACGTGGCCATCTGCACACCCCTGCACTACGGGACCCTGCTGGGCAGCAGGGCTTGTGCCCACATGGCAGCAGCTGCCTGGGCCGGTGGGTTTCTCAGTGCTCTGCTGCACACGGCCAGTACATTTTCACTGCCCCTCTGCCATGGCAATGCCCTGGGGCAGTTCTTCTGTGAAATCCCCCAGATCCTCAAGCTCTCCTGCTCAGACACCTACCTCAGGGAAGTCGGGATTCTTGTCGTTAGTGCCTGTTTAGTGTTTGGCTGTTTTGTTTTCATCCTTTTCTCCTATGTGCAGATCTTCAGGGCTGTGCTGAGGCTCCCCTCTGAGCAGGGACGGCACAAAGCCTTTTCCACGTGCCTCCCTCACCTGGCCGTGGTCTCCCTGTTTCTCAGCACTGGCACATTTGCCTACCTGAAGCCCCCCTCCATCTCCTCCCCATCCCTGGACCTGGTGTTGGCAGTGCTGTACTCGGTGGTGTCTCCAGCAGTGAACCCCCTCATCTACAGCATGAGGAACCAGGAGCTCAAGGATGCCGTGGGGAAACTGATCAATGGATGTTTTTCAGGTGCAAGAAACTGCTTGTTGCCTTCTCCACAGCACTCAGAATGGAACTCATGACAAGCCTATTTTACCTTGAAATATTTTCGGGGTGTGTGCAAGTGCACAATGAAGTTTTATTATCTATCCCACTTCTAATTCACTGTCTACTGTTGAATTTGACCCAGAGATTGTGTAAATGAGGAACTGTGCTCTCTGTGTATTTAAACAGAAAAAAAAAGGACTCTGCATCAACTTTTTTGTGCAAGACCCTTCCTCTGAGACCTCTATGAAGCTGCAGGGGCCGTGCCTGTGGACATAGGTGGGGGGAAAAGAGTCCTGGCACAGCAGCACTGCCAGGGAGCAGCAGCTCTTGGTCTTTTCAGAGCTGCTCTCTTCCCACGTCCACACTCTCCTCCTGAGCTGCTGAGCGGGTGTAAGGCCTGAGTGCTCTTGGAGATTGGTCACGGTCCTGCTGTGTTCTAGTGCTGTGCGTTCAGGAAGGCACATAACACCACAACACCGTTTCCATCAGGAAAGGGCATCTCCTGAGTGCAGTACCTGAAGGCTTATGTCTTCTTCCAGAGTTGCTCTCAAGAGCAGGCCCAAGAATGCTCTCAAGAGCATGCCCAAGGAATCGGTTCATTGTTTTGCTTGCTCTCCATGGGCTCAGTGTGATGAGGTCATGGTCCCAGTATGACCTTCAAGGGACTGAGGGCTGGTTCAGGTGGTGCTTGTTGGTGGCCAGCACCCATGCAGGTGGTGAATGGTCTCTGACTGACCCTCCTGGGGCTCTGGAGCATGTGACAGGGCTGATGGCAGGTGAATGCTTTTCTGGAGGGACTTGGGAGCTGCCAGGAGAGCAGAGGGGATGTGCAGGGAGGGACAGCGTGTGCCAGGGACTTGGCAGTGAATGGACCCCACCGAGCACCAGCCTGTCCAGCACGGTGTCGCCCAGAAACAACACTCTAGATCTGGGTGTGAAGTGGCAAACAGGAGCTCAGCAAGCCCAGGGGACACAGGAGGGGCAGGGAAAGGAGCCTGGTGGGTGATTTGTCTTACCCTCAGTGAACCACAGCCCACTTTCTCTGCAGAGCAGCACCGCCAGCTCGGGGCTGTGGGGAGTATGGGGGCAGGGTGCAGGAATGGGCGGCCCGGCCAGCACAGGTGTGCTTAGCTGGGAAAAGGCATCTTGTGGGGAGATGGGATGTGCTGGGAGAGGAGCAGGGCACTGTGTGTGTGCCCGTGAGGCATGGAGAGAGACATCCTTTGGTGCAGGTGCCCGGTTGGGGCAGGCTGCCCTGTCCCTGGGGCAGCAGGAGCTGCCTGAGGAGCCCCTGGGCCAATTCCCTCCTGCCGTGCTGGGGAGCAAGTTTGGCACGAGGGGCTGCAGAGTGCCTGGGCTGGATGAAGGTTTGTTGCCCTGATGTACTGGACCATTTTTTCTGTGGTTTTTGCCCCAGTGCTGGAACTCTCCTGCAGTGAAACCATGACACTCCTGCTCTCTGCTTTCAGAACCTGGTGCTTAGGCCCAGTCTCCCAGTTTCTGTTCACGCCGGCATCCCTTGTGTGCACCAGCGCTGCCACCCTGGGGCAGCCCTCCTGCCCAGCTGGGCACGCAGGCGGCCTTCTCCGCCTGCTCCTCTCACCTCGCTAGTGCCACTCTTTTCTACAGCCTCTCTCATCGTTGTCTAAGTGATGCCCAGAACAGCCCCCCGAGACAGTCTGACGATGCCCTTTTCCAACACCATCCCCGCCCCTGCTCAATCCTCTCACCTACAGCCTGTGGGGCAGAAAGGATGGGGGCAGGGACACACTTGACAGCTTGTTGACAGCTGGACTGAAGAAGTGGAGTATGTGGTGGGTGGGAAGTTGGCTGAATGATGAGGGTCAAATATCATCCATGGTACAAAGTCCTCCTGGCAGACACTTACTGGTTGCTTCCCTCAGTGACCAGCCCTTGACCCCCATGTGGAACCTTTTTAGTATCCCTCTGTATGATGGGACAAAACACATTTTCAACTCCTTGTGGATGATGCCAAGTTACAGGAAGACCTTGATCCATCTCACATAGTCAACTCTAGTGTGATCAACACTGTTCTAGCCAGGAGTATGTAGCACAGCAGTATATGGGCTGTTATTGGAGAAGCTGACTCCATCTGAGCAACACCCAGCACAATGGCATTCAGGTATCTTTCCAACCCCAGTAATACTCACATTCAATGACTGTCTTGTCTTGGGAGAGCTGTTTGAAGACAGAAGAAACAGAGGAAGAAGAAAGATTAGAGAGCCAGAACTAGTGATATAAATCGCACCAGTATAAATACAGCAGTTCCTCTGAGGAACCTTTTTCCACTCAAAGTATTGGTAGGAAATCCCTCTGATAAATTTGATGAACCAAGCTTACTTTTATCTGCTCAGGTCCTGGGCTACAGGGCCACAAGGAGGGTGACGGTTGGGTACATCTTGTGTGGTCATTTGTGTCTCGGGAACTCCCAATCCAGGAGGAAGCCAAAGGCTGTGAAGGGGTCTGTGAGGTCACTTGTGCCTCTGGAGGTGACAGGCCAAGAGCAGGACCGTGGCTGGGAAAGGGACTGTGAGGTCACTTCTTTCTGAAAGAGCCGGTGGGTCAGCCCTTGACCCATGGCTGGGGTATGGGCTTGTAAGCTGACACCTGCCAGCGTCTCCGAGAGGCCGGCAGGAGGCACCTGGCTGGCACAGCGACCGTGAGATCCCCTCTGCCGAAGGAGCCGGGCTCACTGCACGAAGGGGGCTTCTGTTCTGGGTGTCGTGTCTCTGCTGCCCGGGGGCCTGATGGGGCAGCAGCAGGCACGCAGCTTGGCCGTGTCTATGGAGAAGCTGAAGGGCGGCAGCCTGCGGGGATGACGGTGAGGTTACTTCTGGTGCTCAGGGGAAAGGCCACGGGAAGGCTGCCGCGCTGGGACGCCTGCTTCCCAGGTGGTGGAGCTTTCCTTGGAGGGAGGGAAGAGCAGGCGAGAGCAGCACTGCCACGCAGGGCAGCCTGGGAGGTGGGAAGTGGCCATGAGGGGGAAGAGATGTCCCTCAGAGGGTCGTGCTGTGGTACATGAAGTCCTCCCGAAGGAGGATGGGATCAGTCCCTCTCTGTGTCTCACAGAACAGAGCGTGAGGACAGACAGACGTCAGTGACTGTATGGCAATGGCAGGTGAGAGCAAGGTGGGAAGCGAGGGGGGTGTCTCCAGTGTGCAGGGAAGAAGCATCGGCTGTGGGACAGCACAGGGCAAGCTCTGGTAGAGAAGGCAAAGAGCGCTGGCAAGGCTGGAAGCTGCCAGGAGAACCCAAGGCTTTGTCCCGGTGGCTCTGGCAAGTGTCTCTGCCAGCAAGGCCTATGAGGAGACACGTTGTCCTCAGGCACGGGGGCCTCCTCGCCTCCTCGCACACCCCAGTGAGGCTGGGCACTGCCATACCCTTGTCCTTCACTCACCATCACACACCCCACAGCCCCCTGCCCCAGGAAGGGCCCTGAGCGCTGTGTGAGGGACAGGATCTGCCTTCCCCGGGGCTGGGGCTCAGAGCTTGGCCCTTCTGCTTCATGAGGCAAAGCAGGGTTTCCCCAGCATCCGAGCTGCCGGCACATTACCTTGGCCTCCCTGGAGTCACGGCTTCCAGTTATCTGCCCTAACGAGTCCCTGGGGAGCCTTTCTCAGCAATGGCCCTCCTCAGAGGGACTCAGTCCTGCTTCAAGACACTTCAGGGTTTTTTTCTGACTTTAACTTAAGGAAAGGTTTGCGCAATCTCCTCTCAGTCCCAAGGTTGAAGGACTCGGCACCAAAGACGCGATGGGGCTCATTAAAAGAAAGAAAGCCCAAACGAGCTCTATTTCTTCCTCTAATTTTCTTCAAGTCTTGTACAGTTAATTAGAGAAGTTTCCTGGTGACTTATGGAGAAAGGTTTCAAGGAGCTTCTAATAAAAAGGACTTTTTATTTTAAAGGGTGTAGATTAATATTTTTCAGTTTAGAGAAGAGGCAATGGCAGCACTCTCCAATAGATACTGACCCAGGGTCTCTCCTAGGGAGACCTGGACTGGTCAGGGAAGCTGTCCCTTCAGGTCTGACACAGTAAGGACAACCTCCCACCGCACCTCCCCAGCCCCAGCATGTCTCTCGTCAGGCACCTGCGTCTTGTGCTGCTTTTCCTTACATCAGACTGCTCCACTGGTCTCTGCAGCTGGGTGTTGCAGCTCCTTCATACCAGCTCCCACCTGCTTTCCTTTGAGAACTGGCTGCACACAGGCAAAGGGGGATGGTTCTTATTTTTTGAACAAACAAAGTAAAACCGATAAGGTTCACCATTGAAGTAAAACCCACCCCTCAATTGTATGCCAAGTAAAACCTGCCACAAATGAGGTTCACCTTCCACAAGGCAAAATCATGCAGGAAATGTTTTTGACAGAAAAGATATGATAAAAAAACACAATTAAAGAGTTGGGTAAAGACACATTTAGAAAGACTATGGAACAACAGGCAGCCTTTAACTCCCTTCTGCTCAAAGCAGCAACTGTGTATTTGAGAGGTGCCTGAATGAGCAAAGAGTGAGGGGAAGGGAAATCTGGAGAGCAATTGCAAGCATTTATGTGCAGATGGGCTGCTGGAAAGGTGACGTCAGACGTGGTCAGTTTAGGTAGGACAGGTGGGAATGCGTGAAAGATGAGGGAGATGAAATGCACAGCCTAATAGACAGAGCACTGACAATGCAAGTCTAGTGGAAGGTCAATAGCTCTGCTCTTGCTATTAATGCACATCCTGAAAACTCCTCATTTCGAGAAACCATGGGGAAACACTGACATTTCATTGCAAGTATTCAGCTGTTTCAGCTGAGGCGGTCGTGCTCATCCTTTGAAACACGTGTCAGAAATTCTTTGGTTTCCAGGCAGCGCTCCGCTGTCTGACTGTGAGTGTCCAGCGCTGCCTCTGGAGGAGCCAGTGTCTCTGCAGCCCATGCCTGGCACTGGCAGCTGTCACAGGGGACCTGCTGGAGACAAGAGGCCCTCGGAAGTGGCAGCTGGAGCCTGGGCAGAGGGTCCCAGGGCACCTACACTGGCACCACGTGCCCGTGTCCCTGTAACTGCATCCCAGCCCAATCCTGGGATCACTTGCCTTTGCAAACAAAGGCAGTACACGAAATCCCCCCACAGATCAGGATATTAAAACAAGACAGAACAAAGCAAGGAGGATAGCAACATCAACAGTGTCTGAAGCTTCAAGTTGCAAGAGGACACTTCCTCCTCTCTACATCTTTCATTCTATTTCCTTGTTGCTTCGGTTTTTTTTAATCTTCTCAACATTTCCATCATACCTACTGCATTAAGAAAGATAATTTTGTGTCTTGCACGTTGATTTAGTGCTTTCCCTATGGTTGACTGCCCCTTGGGCGATCTCTCACTTTGTGGGGCTCCAGGCAGTGACACGGTCCATGCACGTGTTGCGGGCGCTGCAGGCAGCTCCACATTCCTCTCCTGGAGGATGCCTGTGCCCTGCCGCGCGCTGGGACGGCGCAGTATGGCAGTGTCTCAGTGAGCATGCACTGCCTCCTCTGTCAATTGACATCAAGGCATGTGTCCTAAACCCAACCCTTGATCTCTAACAGCCACCAAGGTGACGATGAGCTTTCTGCTCAGGCCCTTTGGGGGGAAATTCCTGGGCCTGTTGTTGACATCAGCTTTGGAAGAACAGCCAAATCTTGAGGTCCTGCCTGATGGAGGCATCATTTTCTTACAGAGATGCTGTGAGAGTGTCAGCTCTGAAAAGGCGTTACAAAAAACATCAATACAGATTTGAGGTAATAGACAGGGGTAGGTTCATTTATAAGGAGGGTAAGATGAATACAATCGATTATGTAGGAACGTAACAACAATAAATAATAGAACAGGTAGAGCTAAAAAAAAAATAAATCAATAAACAAAGTAAAGGTCTTCATTGGGATACACTAAATGTCATTTTTGGAGAGTGATGGAAAGTTTATTGATATTGACAGATATCCATGAAATCACTTCCTTAATGGGCTGCTTGAGCTCCTGGTTCCTCATGCTGTAGATGAGGGGGTTCACTGCTGGAGGCACCACCGAGTACAGCACTGCCACCACCAGGTCCAGGGGTGGGGAGGAGATGGAGGGGGGCTTCAGGTAGGCAAATGTGCCAGTGCTGATAAACAGGGAGACCACAGCCAGGTGAGGGAGGCACGTGGAAAAGGCTTTGTGCCGTCCCTGCTCAGAGGGGAGCCTCAGCACGGCCCTGAAGATCTGCACATAGGAGAAAAGGATGAAAACAAAACAGCCAAACCCTAAACAGGCACTAACGACAAGAAGCCCGACTTCCCTGAGGTAGGTGCCTGAGCAGGAGAGCTTGAGGATCTGGGGGATTTCACAGAAGAACTGCCCCAGGGCATTGCCTTGGCAGAGGGGCAGTGAAAATGTACTGGCCGTGTGCAGCAGAGCATTGAGAAACCCACCGGCCCAGGCAGCTGCTGCCATGTGGGCACAAGCTCTGCTGCCCAGCAGGGTCCCGTAGTGCAGGGGTGTGCAGATGGCCACGTAGCGGTCGTAGGCCATCACCGTGAGGAGAAAAAATTCTGCTGACACTAAAAAGACAAATAGAAAGGCTTGTGTAGCACATCCCGTGTAGGAGATGCCCCTGGTGTCCCCGAGGGAATTGGCCATGGATTTGGGGAGAGTGGTGGAGATGGAGCCCAGGTCGAGGAGGGAGAGGTTGAGGAGGAAGAAGTACATGGGGGTGTGGAGGCGGTGGTCGCAGGCGATGGCGGTGACGATGAGCCCGTTGCCCAGGAGGGCAGCCAGGTAGATGCCCAGGGAGAGCCAGAAGTGCAGGAGCTGCAGCTCCCGCGTGTCTGTGAACGCCAGGAGGAGGAACAGGGTGATGGAGCTGCTGTTGGACATCTGCTGCATCTGGGTGTGGAGCACTGAACAGGGAGGTAAAGGAAGTGAGAAGTTAGGACAGATTTCTTTGAGAAAAAACCTGTTGCGTTTCTTACAGAAACGCCCCCAACTGCCTTTCACTTTTCAGGGAGACCTTTAGCGAGCTCAGGTTGGTGCTGGCGGAGGGAGAGTGCCCCAGGGAGCAGGAGGCTCTGCTGTGGGCTCTGCAGGAGTCATCCCAGCCCTACAGCAACAGGTAAATAGGAACGGGGGGTGATCTCAGTATAAATTGACTCCTGATATCAAATAGCTTTTCAGCATTGTCGCTCCCAACTCACCTGAGTGCAGAGCAGAGCTGAGAGGATTGTGTTTTGTGTCTTCTGTTCCAGTTGCCCCACCACAGCTGAGGGGTGCTTTAGGTGCAGAAACCCCTGGCATTTCTGCTGCACTGCAGGTGAAATCTCGTGGGTCCCAAGAGGCAAAGGGACTGTCCCTTAGTGCAGATCTCCAAACCCCTCCAAACCCCATTGTACCTGAGGAGATCTCAGCTCTGCCCTCCCAGCCAGGGACACAGAGGGCTCATTACAGCTGCCCACTCACAGCCACCCAGCAGCATTTCCATGGCTGTAGCCGCGAGGCACCTTCCCCATGGGGCTCTCGCATGACACAGAGATGCCCTGGGAGAGCTTTGCCCTGCTGGAGGGCATCCTGCAGCCCAGCAGCACCTCCCAAGGAAACACTCCCATTGCCTACATTTGTTACACCCTGAGAGAGGGTGAGATTATTGCCAGCCTCACACACTGCAGTACCCAGAGCCCCAAAGTTTAACAAGCTGGGAGTTGGATGCTTTTCCTCCATGGACATACGTGCATGACAGTACTTGCAGCCTTGGTGTCTGTGCTGCACTCGAATCCCCACCCCCGCCACCACTGACTGTAACAGTAAGAACAAGGACGACAGAGAGAAGAGGAGAACATGCCAAAGTACCGTGCCAAGGGAGGCAGGAGAGGGACACCCAGTCAGACACACTCGTTGGTGGTGAGGCTGCTGGAAGGGCAACTCCTGGCCATGTCCCCAGTGAGTGAAAAGAGCAGGGGGTTGCTCCAGGGAAAGCATCTGCACTGCAGGGGATGGCAGGGAGACGCCTGAGTCCCTCCTCCCACAGCATTGCTGGGAGCATCTTTCTTCCTCCCTGCCCATGCCTCTGCTGCATGGAGCTCTTGGCCAGGACCTCTTTCTCTGTCCCCACGTCTCCTCCCTCTCCCTGCTCACAGAGCCCATCCCACACATGCTGTGTGCTCAGCTCTGCCCTGCACACACCTCCTGGCAGCAGGGCCCTGCCCAGGGACAGCTCTGTGCACGCAGGGGATAAGGAGCAGCTCAGACAAGTCCTGACGAGAGCTGGGGTCTCCGTGCCTACCCCAGAGCACAGAAATACATTCCCATCTCCCACAGCCCACCCAGACAACCAAGAAGAGAAAACGAAAAGCACAGACTTCTTTCACACCCTTTCAGGTAATGCACTACCTTGACATCCATCTTTAAAATAACCCTCTGCAAACGTGCACAGAGTCTGAGCAGCCTGACCCACGCTGCACCCTCTGGACAGCAGAAGGACCCTGCCCTGCCAGGGTCACTCCTTTCTCCCATAGCTTGTCCCCACAGCGCTGTGGGGAGCTGCCTGAGCAGGCAGAGTCCCTGCCCCAGCACACAGACCCCTGGGGCGCAGGGACCCTGCTCGCAAGGACAGCCTTATGCACCCCATGATGCACACACAGCTGCAAAACCCTGCAGCCATCCCTGGGCGAAGGCAGCCGCCGTGCCCTGTCCTTCTGCTGGTGCAGCAGGGAAGTGCTGCTCCTCATCACATCCTCCTCCTCCTCTGTGCAAGGGCAACTGTGAGAGTCCTTCTCAAGGATCACCTCTGCTGTGGGATGGAGCAGCTGTTGGATATCCCTCCAGGAACACCAGCTGCGTTCTCCTGAAGCCAGAGACTTACCATGTAGAGGGCTGTGAAGGTTTCTCCCCCAGTCAGCGCTCAGCATCCCCCCAGCCCAGGCTGCCTTTCCCCTCTCCCTGCCCGGCTCCTCTGCCCTCGGTGCCTGCAGGCAGTGCCCTCAGCCCTGCTGCGCTTGGCAGAGGAGCTGCTCCTGGGCAGAGCTGTCTCTCGGCAGCGCTGCCTCATTGCCAGCAGCTCCCTCCACGCCAGGAGCCCAGCCCAGCTCGGCAGCAGAGGAACAGCCCAAGGCAGCCCTTTCTCTGCCCCTCGGGGCTCCCTCCAGGTGTCCCTGGGGCTCCGGGGGAACCTGCTGTGAAACAGCCTGCAGGAATCCCTGATGCTCCCCCCCTCAGCTGGGGGAGACACGGCTTTCCAGCACTGTTATTTCTCCTGTGAGGAAACGATTTGGGCACGACAATCACTTATATTGCCCCATCGTTAAACAGGACAGCAGGAAGGTGACAGGGAAGGATCTCCTTTCTCCAAACGGGCATGTGGTGTTCCATTGAAGAGCCAGAGCTGTGACATGGTTGCAGAGCTCAGCACAGCTCGTCTTCAAGGGCAGCACCTTCCAAACTCAGCAAGGGTCCAGTTCCAAACTCAGTCTGAACTCGAAAGGCAACTCAAGGGCACCGTAAGGAGTGTTTCCTACTTCAGGAACAGTTAAAGGAGAAGCCAGGCATGCCCATATTTGTATTTCAGCCAGGGTGCATGCCAGGAGAAATCAATTTTAGCAAATCCTTCCATAGGATCATAGAACCATAGAATCAATAAGATTGGAAAAGACCTCTAGGATCATCAGGTTGAACCATCAGCCCAACACTACCATGTCTGCTAAACCATGCCCTGAACTGCCACATCTACACATTGTTTGAACACCTTCAGGGATGGCGACTCCACCACCTCTCTGGGCAGCCTCTTCCAATATCTGACCACTCTTTCAGCAAAGAAATTTTTCCTAATACCCAATTTAAACCTGCCCTGATGCATCTTGAAGCCGTTTTCTCTCGTTCTACACTAGTAACCTGAATGACCAACCCCCACCTCACTACAACCTCCTGTTAGGTACTTGTAGAGAGCGATAAGGTCTCCCCTCTGCCTCCTCTCCTCCAGACCAAACAACCCCAGGTCCCTCAACCTCTCCTCATATGACCTGCTTGCTCTCCAGACCCTTCCCCAGATGCGCTGCCCTTCTCTGGACACGCTTCAGCACCTCAGTGTCCTTCTTGCACTGAGGGGCCCAAAACTGAACACAATATGCAAGGTGTGACCTCACCAGTGCCGAGCACAGGGGCACCATCCCTGCCCCGATCCTGCTGGCCACATTATTCCTGATACCAGCCCGGGTGCTGTTGGCCTCCTTGGCCACCTGGGCACTCCTCAGGTTGCAGGCAAGGCTTCCCTCGGGCAAGGAGGAGCTTTGGGCGCGTGGAAGCATCAGCAGGGCAAACATAAGATCTGTTTCTTCTTGAAATGCTCTTTCATTCTCTGATGCCTGCTCTTATTTGCTCATTTCCATTTCTTTCTCCTGTTGCAGAAGACTGGAGGAACGAGAGCGCCTTTCTGGGAGAGCTGTTGTTTGGGGGTGGAGATACCGCTGAACTTTCCTGTGACAGCCAAGGCTCTCCTGTGTCTGGTTTCTGGTTTAAAGACGGTATCGGGACTCATCCATCCTCCCGCATCACCCCCAAGTGCCCCCGGGTCCTCGAGCAAAAGCAGTGCCACGAATGGGTTTGCCTTTGCCTGAGGCAGGAAGAACCCAGACTGTTTTCCCAGAGGCTGGTGCGTGACAGGGGGTGTGATACACCCGCTCCGTGCCGTGCCCTTTGGCCCAGGTGTCCGTGAGGGTGTTTCAGAAATGAGTCCTGTTGTCTGACTCAGTTCTCTCTGGGGTGCCATGTCGCCACAGCACTTGTTTTTCGAGCCCCAGGAGAGTGATCCGGGCGGTGGCGTGGGGCACGGGGTATGTTTCCCGCCAGCCGGGCGTTGCTTCCACCACTGTAAGCACATGGCGCTTGCCTTGGCGGCTCTGTGGGAGTGTGATATAGTCCACTGCCGGGCCTGCCCATATCTGTATTTCAGCCATGGTCCACGTCCGATGCTTCCCCACAAGGCGACAGGACCCATCAGTGAGCAGGGCACACTGCTGCTCATTTTCTGGCAGTTTGTTCCACAGTGGGGCCTCTTCAGCACGTGGCACCCCCTCCTCTGGGGATATTCCAAGGTCTTTGCCCTTTGCCCAGTCCATGGTCACTTCCAGGATTCCTGGGCCACTGGGGTTTCCTATTCAAGCCCGCTGGGTGATCACTGCGACCCATTTACTCCATGTAGCACCATTCTGTGCTAATCCCACCTGGCACAGCTTGTGGTTCTCCCGAGTGCGGGGGGCTTTGAAGAGCTCTTGGCGCACAACGGGCACCCAGCCTCTGTTCGCACCATACCCGATCGTCGCTCATGGGCTCTTCCCTGAGCCTCTCACACACCTCCCTCCTGCATCCTTCTCTCTCTGTCCATTAACATTACAATTGTAGTATCAAACTACCAGCAATCAGGCTTTCACTAATAACTCATGGCCTAGTCTGGGTTTAAACCAAGTACAAGAGCAAGGCACACCACACCGTTGGCTGCTGTGGGGTGAGCCTGCTCTTGAACCACGCCGGGTGATGCACGGCCCAGGAGTGAGTGACCTGAACCAACAGGCACATCAGGCACCGTCACCTGCATTTTTCCCTCTGCCTCACGTATGGGTCACCCACACAGCACAGTGCATTGGAAAACGCTTTTTATTTGAGGAACAGCTGTAATTCAGAAGGAACCGCAGAACATTTCTCTCCGAGCATCTCAAAGGCACTCATTATCGTGACTGCTTTGGTGAGAACAGCATTCCTGCGATGGAAACCTGCAAGTTTTGCACAGAAGACAAAAGTACCAACAACATAAGA
This sequence comes from Phalacrocorax carbo, assembly GCF_963921805.1. Lineage (NCBI taxonomy): Eukaryota > Metazoa > Chordata > Aves > Suliformes > Phalacrocoracidae > Phalacrocorax > Phalacrocorax carbo. The sequence continues at coordinate 379,183 of NW_026990539.1, read as the reverse complement.
AACAAATGCAATCTTACCATGTGAAATTCTATTCTTTCATCGTATTTGCCGACTGGCCTAGGCTAAGAGGTTACAAGCATTGCCTAACAACTCACAAGAGGCTATGGGCTGGCTTCTGCCTGGTGCTTGCTTCTTCCCCACCAGAAGCTATTTATGGTTGGTTACATGGGAAGGGATGAAATTGCAGCAAATAAATGGATTGCGCTGACAACCCTGAGAGTCATCTTCCATGAGAAGAAGTTCTGATGGGGGATTAAACTACTTAGTTATCTGCAGCCTTATTTGCACGCCGGGCATGTCCTTATAGTACGATCTGCCCAAGTCCTTGGTCTTTTCTCATGACAAAAGGACAGCAGAGAAGGGCAGTAACTGACCTTCATTGCCCTCAAGGCCAAATATACCAGAACTGAGGTTGATTTGGCCACACCACCTGTAGGAAAATCATCTGACAGCTACTGGCCTCTTTCCTGCTCTTTATCATTCTGCCTATTTTTAAGTAAATAAGGCAGAAAAATGTTAGCAAGTGGGAAAAGGTTACTATTTGATCACACAATCAAGTCTAGCAAGATCCATACACCAATAGCTTGATGGTAATCAGGGTTTTAGTTTTAGCCATCTTAAATTCTCTAAACACATTTACCATAATATAAACACATGTATTTTGCATAGCAAACATTATCATAACAGAAAAACTCTCTCTCAACGAAGTTTCTGCTCATTTCCTACCCATAACTCTCTAACTTTGGCCAACACACGACTGCTGAAAGGTGCCCTTGGATCCACATTTCCTGCATTAGCTGGTTTTGTTACTGTCGAGATTGGCTTTGGTCTTGCAGCTGTAAAGCACGAGGGAAAAACAATCAGCCTTGTGCAATCAAAGCGATGGTGAGTTGTGCGTTATGTTCCCCCCCTAAAAACTACCTTCTCTTGGTCCGGACGAAGGCAAGTGGTAAGGCTTGGCTCTCTCTACAGCCAGCTGCCTCTGACCTCTAGGAAGGGTCTTGCCGTGCTGGGCTGAGAGAGAATTTCTGGCAACTGCTCTCTGTCTCCAGCGAGGAGCACGATCGTTCTGGTGAACAAAAAGCGTAAAGCAAGAAGTTTCACCCTGTATATTTAGCCAAGCGGAAGGAAGACTAGAATAATAGCAGAACCTACAACTTTAAGCTAAAACCATGCCGGCACCCTGCAGAACCTCATTCTGACGCGCTTGTCAGCACCCACAAGTTTCACGTGGCTGACAAAACAGCAGCCTTTCCCTTGTTTTTCCTGAAACGCCACTGCCCCAGGTGACTGAATCTCCAGGGCAGCGGTGGGTTACGTTGGACAAAAGGAAGTGAGGATTAAAATGAGGAAGAGAAAGCTGCCTACACACCCCTTCCCCTGGGATGAAAGCTTTCAAACGCAGGACCTAAACCTTCCGGAACCACCACACAAGTTTGCTTCCCTGGGAAACTATGGTTCTGGAAAGCAGCAGATGGATCACAGAACCACAACAGAAGTTCCCATAACACAGAATTTGACCTGCCTATTTTGAGACTCAGAAGTTAAGTAAGAATTTCTGTCCTAAAAGTGGTAAAACGAAAGCTGTGGAATTGCAGACCTCATGCTATAACTTGAGGAAATAATAAAAAGAACAACCCATGATGCAAATGTTGCCTGTGGGTTGGCACCCAGAGCTGCGTGTGAGATACCAGAGATGACACACAACACACTCTTCATTCCACAGTGACCCAAACAACTTCCAATCATCCGAACCCTACATAACGTACGTCCCTGAATATCTGAATGGTAAGAGTGGCTGACAGGAAAGATACTTATTGTGCTGGTTTTGGATGAGAAGGGGTTAATTCTCCTCACCGTGGGGGGCGGCTGCCTTTCCGGCTTCCCGCGCTCTGCCGCGTGGCGGGGGGGCGGGGCTGGGAGGGGCGGGGCCATGGTGGGGGTGGCTGACCCCGACTGGCCAATGGCAGGTTCATTCCATACCATGTGACACCATGACCAGTATATTGAGGGCGGGCAGTGGCAGCGCAGAGGCGGCGCGGCGTCGGGTCGGTGGGCGGCTGCGGCGCGTGTGGTTTGTTTCAGCGGTTCGTTCCCCCTCTCCCCTCCCTTCCCCCCTCCCCCGGGGCTTTGCGCCTCTCGTTGTTCTCCTTTACATTGCATTTCTACTGTTGTTTCTTTTAATTTTAATTATTAAACTGTTCTTATCCCACCCCACGAGCGTTACCCTTCTGATTCTCTCCCCCATCTAACAGTGGGGCAGTGAGCGAGCGACTGTGTGGGGCTGAGCTGCCGACTAAACCACGACACTTATTTAATCCTCAGACACAAACAAACTATTTGACGTGGAGTCAACAACAGCCCTGAACACAGAATTTCCAACTTCACAGGGTCGCTTTGGAGAAGTGAAAGTTTTTGTTCAACTTTTAAGTTCAGCTGTAACGAAAGGTACAGATGCTTATTGCAAGTATTTCAAAGAAGGGTGTGATAAAGAAAGCAGGATTCTTATTGAGCGCTGTTAAATCTAGTTAGTAACCCCTGAGAGAACCTTGCACACCTGGCAGAACTTTTATGCTTACCATGAGATGAACGTTCATCACCTGGTTCAGCTGTGGGGCTGCCGTACAGTTGGCACGCTGCAGGTGCTGGACTAAAAGAATCTCATGAATCCGTAAAAATTTCTCCAAACACTTCTATGAGAAATAACACATTTGAAAACATATATGATGACCCTGCCTCTTCCCTTGGCAAAGAGGGGGTTCAGATTTTCCTCTTGCCCACACTTACTTGTTCAGAGTCTGTGAAAGGCAGCCTCAGGAAGTCTTCCACTAGTCCCATCTCCCGACAGATGTCATACATGTCTTTTAATAGCTCTTCCTCCTTTAACTGAGTGGTGTGTTCCTGCAGCAGAGCCCAAGCCTCCGCCATGCACCTGTAGTTAATTTTGTGAGACGTAAAGGCATCTTAATGGTATCACCAAAAAGATGCCCCCCAGATATTGTGCTCAAAGTTCAAAGGAAGTGCAGGGGATTGTGATTTCTAGTGTTTGTTCTCCACCTCTCACAGTATTTGAGTGCCAAAATGGTGGCAGATATTTCTTTACCTATTGGACAACAGCACAGTGAGGAAAAGCCGCACTTCGCTACAGCTGGAGGCCGAGAGCTTCATCACCTGCGTGTATCTGAGGGCTCGCCTATGCTCTCCTTGGCACATGAGGGACTGAAGAATTCGCACGTCTTGCCACGACACAGGTTTGGTTGCAGTTGGTTCAACCAGCAGGGCCAGGGAGTTCTGCAGAAGGTAGAGATCAGGTTTCTTAAGATATAGAGACACACACGCGCACAACAAAACGATTCAAAAGTGTCTTCAGTAAGGGTGAATCTCTGTTGAATAAACTTAGATGGTGACTAATGAAGGGCTTGGTACCGGACAGGTAAATATAAATGCTGAAGTGTCTGCAGAAAAAAATATTCCGTGAGCCGTACAGAACAAAGGGAGTCCTTTGACAGGAGTGATTCACACCTGGCCAGGATAACCAAATCTCCGTAGGCAAACATCACCTCTCATAAAGACAAGTCATTCTCCCAGGCAAACAGGTTATATTAACATTGTGACGGGCAAAGAACAACCTTCAGCATCAGAGGGAACATGAATTAGATTGAAGAGTCACTTTTGCGGTCTTCTGTCTCAAGTCTTGCTGCCAGGATGGCAGTTTGAATAGTTAAAGTCCCCAAACCACTGCTTTTGAGAAAGCGCTCGACTGCTCTGCTGAGAACAACCTGAACAGACGGCTTTGGCAAGTCACACGTCAAGCATTAACGCTGACTTCTTCATTGTCTTAATCCATTTCCTCTCAACGCAATTAAAACCAAACTGCAGATCATCACGTATTGCTGAAGGTGCTGCTGAAGCAGCATTACAAAAGAAGCTTCCCATGTTTTATCACCTGGTATCAGCTAAGCACCAGGGTTTTTACATCATTTGATAGATCATAGCATTGTATTGCAATGTGTGCCCAACTAAACTGTCACATGCTTACATCATAATCCTTGTGGTCTAGAAGCCAAAATCCTTGGATACGCTTAACAAGGCCCGAAGGGATGGCAAAGGCAGCTGCGAAGGAGTCGACGGAAGGTTCTGTTTTGTTCGGAAAGGGATGCGTGATGTCTAGCAGCAAGTAAATTGTCTGATATCAAGTATCTAATTAAGGCTAATAGATTTGCAAGACCAACAATTTATCACATGAAATAACATTATTACTATTGTTAATAGAACATTAATAGATAATAAAAGGAAATAAGAATATCATAGTGGTAGGACGCAGAAAATACTCATGTATTAGTCTTGCCATTTTATGCTGTTGCAACCTGAAGATAGTCAGGCCCTAACAACAAAATTGCATTCTGAATAAATAACCAGAAAGACAGACTCTCTGATTTCTCTAAGGCATTCAGAAAGGTTGCCTTTCGATATTTAAACAGTTCCGTTGGAAACACAGGCTCCCTCTTTAGTCACTGGAGCCACCAGCTGGACATTCAAAACACGAGAACGGCCAATGCTTGATTATTAAAGCAAACAAATTCTACAGCTGGTTTCTTCCCTCCTTTCCAGCGTATATAAAACAAGTGAAATGAGGGTGTCCTTACAGCACAGCTTAGCTCTGGATGATTAAAACTGGATTTAAACCAGTATGTGGATCACTCATCGGCAGTGTCACTCTCTCTTTCTGACAGCTGTTTTGGGGGGTCTATTCTCATCAGAGAGCTCCGGGGTGCAACAGCTTTAAAGCCCCTGCTCTCTAGGCTCCCCTCTCGGGTCAGGCAACACACAACCAAAGCAACACAGTGTATTTCGGCAGCTTAAAAGTTCAGTTTCTGCCCAACGACTTTTCCCTTCTCTCTCTCTATTATTCTGTGTGCCCGCACTTGTAACAGCACAAAAGCAAGCCCTCTTAGCTGTGCTGGAAAATGGATGATTTCAGCAACATCAGGTCCTGGTACACCGCTGTCAGAAATCCTTTTGCTCTGAAGCAGCACATTCTAGTGCATCGCTCGAGGAAGCAGCTGTTTGCTACAGCTGTGGGTGCTTCAAAAATGAAAAACAGTTTACATTTTGAGACAATCTAGGGGAGCTTTCTACCTTTAACATTGCTTAGTAAACCTGTTTTCTCACATCAGAAAAGACTTTGCAACAAAACATTTTAAAAATTCCTAAACAATCCACAGTACAAAGAAATCAAACAATGCTTCTGTCTGCGACTTAATTCTCAACTACACGTGTTCATCCGCAGTGTGTTTGAAGCACAAATTAGAAAATGCATCGAACGCGTAGGTGACAGACATTTCAGACCCCTGATGCGCGTATACTGGAGGTGTGACAGAAATAACTCCAAGGGATACGATTGCATGTTTGTGGCTTTCTTCAACGCCTTCTAGCAAATAGAGCTCCAGCAGTGCCTGGAATGAAAAGGTAGAAGCTTTTTAAAAGTCCTCTCTTTGAGAAATCATTGGCTTTGGGGGAGGGCTGGGCTGGGGCTGGGGTTTGTGGTGGTGGTGGTGGTTGTTTTCAGGGAACACAACACTCACCCGTAAGCTAGGAGGTGGGTATTTCCCCGTTCCTCCTTCCTCTCTCTGCCACAACTTCTCAACTCGGTCTCCTAACTGGGAAACCATCCCATCGATCATCAGGCAGTCAGAGTCCCGTTTGCCTCTGGAACAAAACGTAGCGAGGATTTGACAGAGGAAAACACTAATTCCAGCCTCTCGGTGTCACAGATTTCCTCCAGCCAAAACAAAACCAGCAAAAGCTCCCACGAGCCCAAGAAAGGAACAAACAGACAAAGGCACGATCGTGACTTGAAATAGACTGGAAAGAAATTTCGGAGTCGGGTGAAAGGTGCTCATTAGATCCTAGTGAATTATTAAAGGAGCTCCAAATAGGAATCCAAAAAGCTCCCTTATTAAGGGGAAAGTTGCAGCGACCTTTTAGTTTTCAGTTTTTCTTTTGTGCCGCATTACTTGTAATACAAGGGCAGTGTGAGCAAAGCTACCCCAAACCTCACGCCCCCAGCGGGAGTGTTCCCACACACAGCGGTGAGACCCCAGCACGGCAATGACAGGCTTTGGTCTCAGCACCTCGCTTCTGTTACTGAAAAACAGTCACGGTCAGAAAGCTGAGCCCGCAGCTGAATTCTGGTATCCCCTGAAGCAGCACGTTTGCGCCTCTGCACGTGCCATCACAGTGACGGAGGGCTGGCCTGTGAAACACTGCATTCCTCAGAAGCCCATCGCAGGCTCCTGCGGGCTGCGACGCCAGCCTTTCATTTCCCGAGGAGGACGAGCAGAAGCAGCACGCTGGAGGTGGTGCTTCTAAGGAGCCCGTGAGCCTGTACGAGAGTTACCTGAGAAGGACGCGCAGGAAGAGGAGCTTGAAAGCCAGCGCCTGACATAGAGCAGCTTCCACCTGGACTCCTCCTGCTGCACCTTGCTCACGGTGCCACAGCCACGGCTACTTGAGGACTTTCTTTAGGTTACAGAACAGTTGCCAAAGAAAAATCTGTTCTCACCTAACCCAAGGCACATCACCATTATGCTCGTGAGCCAGCCCAGGAAAGGGAGCTCCCGTGAGGAAGGGGCTTTTATCCAGTCGCCAGGAGAGCACTGGCCGTGCCAGCTGCATGTGACTCTGCCCATCTCCTTCAACGACACCGCGGTGCTTGGGAGTGGGAGATTTGGGCCAATACCCTTATCGCCATCTATCACTGGTCATTGAGAGAGATTATTTTTGCTTTGGTTTTTGGTTTTTTTTTTTTTTTTCCTAAAACACGCTTTCTTCTGTGTCCAGAACAATTGCTCTGCAAAGGCCGTGCCTTGCTGACCTGGCCGTGACTGATCCTGTCCTCACCACACGACCTTTTCCAGTGGTAACAAATGACACAGAATTGCCAATGAATTACGTGCACGTCAAAACAATGATGATACCAACAAAGGGCACTAAGCAGAGGTATATATCAACATTTCAACACGGGAAAGGAACCTCTCTGTTCAGCAGGACACACGCATCACTCCAGGCAAGAGTGTTGCCAGCAAATGCATGAAGCGTAGCAAATACAGCTGCTGATGGAAAAGCCACTCACTGCCGCTTCTGAATTTGCAGTGGAACTGCTCTAGAGCTTTCCTGCACGTCCTACCTTGATAAACGCTCCAGTTGCTGTCGATGACCAGCGTAGTAGCTCCGAATCAGAGGATAATTGTAGAAAGGTCTAGAGAAACGCATCTCGTCACCTACAGGCAATAAATAAGAAGTAAGTTAAAGAAGTCATATCACATTTTCAACCTACAGTTTTTGACTAAAAAGACAGAAGAACACACAAGCTAAGCATCAAAAGCACAGGCAAGCCTCCGACTTTGAAAGACGCCCAGCCTCCTTCTGCCTTTGCTAAAAGAGACCTACGACACAGGAGTCAATTCCTCCTTGTCCTAAGTGCCATTTCAAGCTTACAGGTGATGTAGCATCCAGAACATGTAGTGTCAGCTGAAGTTCACTCTAAAAAAAACCCCCAGTTCTCAAAGGGAATGGGTTTTTAAACGTGTCGTGAACATGCGTAAGGCAGTTAAGGCTGACAATAGGATTTATAACCCATCCAAATGATGAACTATTTCCAAGGTGTATTTTTTCCTCAAACAATCCGTAAAAAGTTCAAAACACACACGTCAGGCTTTTACTGTAAAATCAAGCATTCCCGTGTTGGTGCTTTAGGAGTTACTTGTTTACAATCCCAAGGATTTCAAGCTGTGGGCACGAGCAACTCCCTCCCTCAGAGGCTTAGTGCTGGTTCTGAGAAACACCCCGGAAAGAAACTGCTTCCATCATTCTACACGACGCAGTTGAAAAAACAGTGAAATCTCAATTTCAGCAGCAGAACTTCAGCATCTGCTGTCACTGAACGGGCACGACTTGGTATCGATGAAGCCTTGACAAAACCATGGGGAAGCAGGTGTTCATAGGAAGCACTGACTGCTACAGACGCGTGACAGTTTAGGCTTACCTGAGCCCTCGGGCAGGAGGCGGGACCCACAGAACCAGAGGACCACTCGTGCATACAAAGCTGCGAGGCTGGTCACCGCCAGCTTATTTGTCAAGTCTGCAAAACATGAAAAGAAGCTTAAGAGGACTGTTGGTGTGCAATTTCTTTTGTTTTTTATAAAGCTCCCCTCATTGCACTAAAGAGAAAGTAGAAAAATAACACGGTAGAAATCTTTGCCTGTGCATTTTTCACTCCGTATCACGTCCTTCTCTGAAGTAAAAGCCCACAATCACAAGCAACCCTTACAAAGAGGAAGATTCACTAAAGGTTTAATAAAAAAAAGTGAAGTTGGAACTACTAAATCCACTCATGGATAAGGCACCTGTTCTTCACGTAGCAGAGACGTTTACTCTAGCAAAGGGATTTTCTCTGTTCTCCTCAATATGCCAGGAACAAGTTCTAATAGAAACAGCTACAGAAACTCATGCAACTCACTTCACATGTTACTCATTTAGGCTTCCTCTCTGATTTTAGTCATTTCCAATCCAATATTTGCATGCAATCACGCACTGCTAGCTGACAATCAAAGGGAGTATTTGTCACAGTGCCACATCCCGTTGCTGTAATTTCAAGCCGGGTGCTTGCACAGCTCCTTGCTGACCGCAGCCTCCCCACCCACTCGCACCAGCTCCCCAACAAACTCTTGCCCTGAGCTCAACGCGCGGTAAGTGGCAGCCCCAACCCCTCCCAGTTAAGCCCCTTCTCCCCGCTACATCTGACTTTCTGCCAATCAGCAAAACCAACAGAAGCTCCTCTTTCCACAATTACAGCCCCAGCATCGTTCCAAATCTTCATAAGACATACCAGAGAGTTAGAAATACTGTGACAAACCTTCTCCGGCGAGCTCTTGTGCCTCTGTTAGAAAACAGTTCAAGACTGTGCTAAGGTTGCTCAAAAGCAACTGGCGGTGCTGCAGAGCCTGTAACCTCTGCGGGTCAGTGGAGCTGCAGGAGCCGTCAAACAGCGCAACACCTTTTCAAGAACAGGTATGAAATCGTTAGCCTACAGAGCCATTGCAGAGTTTCAAAGTGCACTTCCAGATCTGCGGGCAAGACCATCTACCAGCAGATCACTGAATGAGCTCAACTGGAAAGACTGACTCTAGGTTTGCAGCATGGCTGCACTAGTACTCACAGATTTGCTCAAATGCGCCTTTTGTATCGATCACTCGGCTCCACGTCCAGTCAAGGGCAAACTGTAAATTAGCAGCAGAACTTGGCTGCTCTTTAAAAAGAGAGAACAAAAAAGAAATGAATCAAGAATTCCAAACGAAGAAACCATGCAACATAAAAAAAACATAACAAGTCTTACCTTTAGATGTCCAAAGCTTAATGCAGCCAGTCAGAAGCCCTACAGAACCTGTCTGGGCAGCAGCTGACAAGACCGCGTCTAACTGCTCCTCCTAAAAGTAACAGGCGAAATCAAAGGAGAATCCCACCTGCTGTCAACATCCGAACCACCAACAGTAAGTGCTTGTTTCTAACCCTACACTCGCTCAGGCATCACAGGCTGGGCTGCTTGTTGCTGTGAGGAGCACATGGAATTTTTCCCCTGACACGTCAACTTCCCAAAGGCTAATTCTAATCTTTATTTGCATGCCTCTGCATTATCCTCTCAATTTACTGCGTTCCAATTAACTATTCCCAGCAACGTGCCCTGCTTATACCCACGGCACATGGGGTGCAGAGAAGTTTGCCATCAGGAATGCGCGAAGGGGACAGAACAAACAGAACTCTGCAACGTTTGCATGGAAGCAGCGAAGCCAAGATCAAGCAGCTTTCCAGGCTATGAAGGCATGAAGGAGTTACGACACCCCAACATTAAGTTGTCATTTCCCAAGATGACAGAAAAGAAGTGAAACATTGATGTTCTAATAGGTTTCAGGTTTAGGCGCTTCAAACACTGTGTTCTAATGCCGTGGCGATCCTTCAGAAGGGCAAAGCACAGGCAGGCACAGACGTGCACTGTTAAGGAGTAGCTTAGTGCAGCTGGTGTTCTGGTACTTCTTCCAGGTGAAATGAACATAGAAACATAGAATCATAGAATCCTTAAGGTTGGAAAAGCCCTCTAGGATCAATGAGTGCAACTGTCAACCCAACACTACCATGTCTCCTAAATCAGGCCCTCAAGTGCCACGTCTACATGTCTTTTCAATACCTCCAGGGATGGTGAGTCCCCCACCTCTCTGGCAGAGAGGAAGATGAGGGCAGGGAAAGACTGCTCTCCCCTTCCTACCAAGTGCTCCTCTGCCTGAAGCTTGTTCTGAGGGAACGATGCTTCCTTTTCTCCGTTCTGTCCTCTTTTCCCAGCTCATCAGGGATCAAAACCCGAACTCAGGACCACGCAGGCAGTTGCACTCATTGATGAGAGAGAAGGAACACCTTTCCCCGAGTTTCTCTTCCTGCTCCTAGAGCAGCGCTCTCTTCCTTTCTAGACATTCAGTCCCTGATCGTGCTTCAACGGGAGGCAATGGTGGGTTTACACTCCCAAGAGGGGACCTCAAACATTACATTTGATAAAACTGGCAGGGTACAATTGCAGTTACGCGTGTGGATGGGCAGGAGGAGCATTAAATGGTCCCTGACACCGAAAGCAGCGCCATGGAAAGCTTAGGAAAGCTCCATCTCTTGACGTTCTCCATAAAGACACAGTAAAAGCTCACCTCCTTCTGGAAGCCGCTGCACGTCACATGAACAACTCCAGAGCTCAGCAGGCACGTGCCATCTGCAGAGACAACGAACGTTGGACAACATTCCATACTCTCACCGTGATGGTAGCACCAGTTTACATTTTTGTCACAGCAACCTCTGGAAAGGTACAACTGAGTACCCGTTTTCCTCATGACATCACTTACAGCCTTTTTTAGAAAAATAATGGCTGAGTGTAGAAATTTTACCTCCGGGGCTATCGAGGTGCTGCGCTTTGAGCTTCAGCCCAGAGTCATTTCATCTGATCACCAGCACCACCTCACGGGCTGCGTTGCAGAAGCACCCAACCCCCAGACCCAGCCGCCTGTCAGGCAGGTGTCACAACAGCACACACTTGGTCAGTACAACGTCATCACAGTTGGGTGGGTGGGGGGTTGGGGTGTTTCGGTTTGGTTGGGTTTTTGCGTGACAAACAGTGACCAGGAGAACCAATAAATGGCATTTGAGCTCGGTTTAAGCTTATCACTACTCAAAGCCGTGTAATACCTACCAAAATTATAGGTGCTTGGATGAAAACACAGCTCAGGTTGTGGGTAAGAAGGAGGAACTCTCCAGCTTAGGCTGCGCTCCTGCACCACAACATCCAGAAGGAGGTTTGGAGCAGTCGTGCTTGTCACAGCGTCCAGTGACCACAGTGCAAAATAGGGGCAGTCCTGAAGGGATTCTTCTGGCCTGAAAGAAAACAAGCGCAGAAGCTAAACGCCGACTTTCCAGTGAATTATGGGGAGGGATACTGAAACCAGCTTCATAAAAACCTACCTTAGTGAGCCTGGCTTTTGAGCCTCATACCAGCAGTCCAAGTCAAATACACCCAAATAAGTAGATGGTTTTCCCTGGCCGCGTGTGTTCACTTGCCAGCTGAAGATGGAGACACTGATGTCAGGAGATATGACTGTAAAAGACAAGACATTGTTTCTTATTGGGAGAAAATACAATCTATCTGACATTTTCAAAACATCCCTTTCTATTTTGGCTTCATTCTGTTACGTCACTCATGAAACGCAACACTTGACTAAGAAGAATTTTAAAAATGTACACCATAGCATCACCTCTGTGATAGGTTTCAGTCATGCTGCCCCCCTTTGCGAGTTCAACCTGTATCCGTCCTAAGACAAACCCAATACACAATTGTCAGGTAATCAAGTTTCCCATACAGTAAGAGTGCATCAAGATGGTTAGAAAAAAAACAAAAACCAAAAAACAACCCACCACCCTAGGAAAACATACATTGCTGCTTTTAGAAAGCATACAAATTCTTGTCGTATACACTTGATCACTCAGCTGGCATTCTTAATTTCCAGATTCAACTCGATTACGGGTGTTACGAATAGCTCCTTTCCAGCACAGTCAGAATGAAAGAACACAATTATCACACAAAACAAACACCAAAACCCAACCCCAACAAACAGGAGGTTGGAACAAAGAGTTTAACATCAAACATTGACCATGTTACACTCGGCTTCTCTCAAGAAGTGGCATGGTCTGTCGTCTCTGGGGAGAAGGCATTCTCCAGATGTGAGCAAAGTGGGGGGTGCATCCTTTACCCTGACAGAGCAGGGAACCAGGAGACAGGTCGTTTGGCAAAATGGGTCTCTGTTCCCTGCTGAGTTCATCAGGGCTGCTCAGGGAGCCTCCCACGCTTTACTGTGTGTCATCGTGTACTCCTGTGCCCTTTCACTTGTGTGAGCCGCTGAAACTGCCTTTGAAGATGTCAATTAGTTTCATAAATCAGAAGCCAGCTTCATTTCTAACCTCAACCCACATCCAACAGAAGCTCATGTGGGCCTACAACTTGAATAGTTTCTGGATAAAAGCTAATGAGGAGCCATCAGAGAAATGACAAGCATTTTTCCATGCCTCAGGCTTCATGAAAAGGGGACCGAAAGGGCCTTTTTTGTTGGTTTTGGTTTGGGTTTTTTGGTGGGTGCGCCTGTTGGTTGTTTTTGAGAAGGTTTTAGAAGGCCCTCTCCTCAGAATCATGACACAGGTGGAGAAAATCCAAAGGGGTTTTCATTAGATTTTGACACGCTGTTGTTAGAGGGTGGCACCCCAAAAGAGGTGGAAGCTGCCTCTTCAGGACTTAGACAAAGCTAATAAACACAAATAGCCTAGAAAGTCATGCCAGTGTCGTCTTTGTAACAGCAGACATAAGTTAAGGCCAGTAAGAAGAGAGGGAAGGGCATTCACACACCCAAACAAAAGGCTGTGAAAGTTATCACTGCAGCCGGCTCAGAGATGTGCTCAGAGCATCACTGGATGTGCAAACCCAGAGATGCACATCTCATTATTGCAAGGGAATGAAAGACACCAGAGGAGTTTTAACTGTCGATCCGGACAAGGGAAGCCAGAAGCTCTTGCTTTAAGAGCTTGTAGGTGTAGGAACCTATTAGACACAGAGAGGGCAAAGTGCACAGGCAGATCATAGACTCGTAGAATCATTTAGGTTGGGAAAGGCCCTTAAGATCATCGAGCCCAACTGTAAACCTCATACTGCCAAGCCCACCACTAAACCCTGTCCCACAGCGCCACGTCTGCACGTCTTTTAACTCCCTCCAGGGATGGTGACGCCACCACTTCCCTGGGCAGCCTGTTCCACTGCTTCGCAACCCTTTCTGTGAAGAAATTTTCCCTAAGATCCCAACTAAACCTTGTGCTCTAGACCCTTCACCAGCTTCGCTGCCCTTCTTTGGACACACTCAGCACCTCAGTATCTTTCTCGTAGTGAGGGGCCCAAAACTGAACACAGGATTCGAGGTGCAGCCTCACCACCGCCGAGTAGGGGGGGACGATCACTGCCCTACTCCTGCTGGCCACGCTCTCTCTCATACAAGCCAGGATGCTGGTGGCCTTCCTGGCCACGCGGGCACACTGCCGGCTCATCCAGGTGCTTGGGGAAGGTATCAAACAGATCTGGCCCCAGGACCGAGCCCTGGGGAACAGCACTCGTGACCGGCCGCCAGCTGGATGCAGGTGCAGGCATAGGTTGGAAGAGGGGAAAAAAGAAAGTTGAGGGAACATTCCTAAGCAATGGGGGGGATGATCCTACTGTTCAAAGACGAGAGCTGGAGGAATAAAATGACTGACAGGTGTTATAGAGGTGACCCCACCAGACATCGCTACAGCATGTCAGCAAGCATTGAAGGGAAAAATAGGGTTTATTTTAACAAGTCCCACAGAACCTAAGCACCCAGTTTTTCCTTTGAAATAAGCCCAAGAAGTTAGTCTATACAGATATTGAAGACTTTCAGGCTGTGGGTATGGAACAGCATTCACTGCTTGGATGCCAAAGCCATTTAGTTTAGAACAACCAAAGACGGGCATCAGGAACAAACCTTCATCAACGCTGCCTTCTCTGTCAATGCAGTTGGGAAAGATTTCTACAGCCTGACAGCTGAGTAGTTTGGCCTTGCTGCCCTGCCCTCTCAAGGGAAAGGCTCCACCCGTCAGATCCAACCTGTACTTTTCAACACAGGATGCCAAACCCTGCGGAAAAAATCACAGGCGAGAGAAAGGTCATTCTGAGAGAAAAGCAGACATTACACCTCAGTAGGAAAGAATGTCCATGTCTAATAGAACCTGCATATTGTACTGTATCTCTCCCAGGCGCTTAATCTGATGGCAAAGAGAAACTACAGCTGACAAGCAAGAGAACTGAGTGTCAAACCGTAACGGGTAAGTTTGGCCGTAAAAGCTTTGCACATTTTCAGAACTGAGCATTTCCCTCGCATTACTGGTTCTAAATGTGTTTTGCAGAATTCCTTGCACCATCCCGGTTTCTTCACAAACCTACCTATTTATCTAGAAAGAGAGATCTGAAATAATGCCATACATAGGCATGCAAAGCGCTTTGCTCCATGACTTGATCACAGAACTGATGAAGTTAGAGGAGTCACGGCCTTCCAGCAGCCAAAGCTCTCTTGCGAGGCATTATCTATAGGCACACACCGCTAGAGTGAAAGCCCATCCCTCGGGAGTAGCCATGAGAACGTCTTACTGAGTCACAGCCTTCTCTCAAACCACGTCAGCTCCTGCCAGCTCCTCCTCTCACCTCCTCAGGGACTAAAGGGTGAAATATGCCTCCCTGCCTTCACCAAGTGCAGCCAACAGCAAAACAACCCGGCGGACATGGCATGCACGTGGGCAAGGCGTTTAGGATCACAAATTCCTACAGAGTCAGCCAACTACTTTGAGACCTACAGAAACTCCAGCAGGATTGTGTGGAACCTCTGAGACCACCATTTGCTAAGCAAGCATTGACTGAAATACTGTCTTTCCAAATACAGCACTTGGTCAAATGCTCTACCCTACAACACATGGGTGTGTGGATTGTGGACAAAGAGCAGCTCTACAATTAAAAACCAACCAAACAAAACCAAAAGCTAAGCAGCTAAAAATCTCCAAAAACCTACCAGAAAATAAAAAAATTGATTGTACCTCATTCTACCCAAGTTTCCTAAAGTTTCCGAGCTCTAGAAGGAACTGGCGTGAGACAATCCATTCTCGTATGACCTGATATGTTACATTTAACTCACCTACTCTGAGAACAGGCAAGCTTTCTCTTAACCATTCTAGGAAATACTACTAATAAATATCAAGGCTGTAGAGCACAGATCCTCTCCTACCGCACCTCAACAGGAAAGACATGCTCTGAATTAGGATTACTTTCCCATCCAAAAGATTTTGCAAGGGTTTCAGGCGTAACACTGAATAAAATTATACGTTCTAAAAACGCGTCTTCTATCTGTTAGATAACAGAGAGGTAAGGCTAGTTCATCTCTATTTTAAACACAACCTCTTTGGAGCCACTTCTCAAAATTTACATATACTTTTTTGACCAAATCAGACCACTCTTTACTGTATTTGCGTATTTTGCTGGCTTCAAGAGCAGAGTTCGTAGGTAACGCAGCCAAAAAGTAGAAAGAGTTCTCTTTAGAGCTACTAAGTTTCAGGACCAGCACTGAAGAGACCCTGCAGGTGAGCGTCATGTGAAGTCCTGCTGACAGAGCTCAAAGGGAAAACAAGAATTTAAACCTGAAGACCGGAACAGAATAAAGCTGTACGCCCGTGTTTTAAGGAAGGGAGACAGACAGAACCTTATTCAACTCTGCAGTTTGGTTAAACAGAGCTACTCAAAGCCCTGTCTTCTCTTCCTACAGGCCATTCACTTGGTGTTTAAATGAAGAATCATTTTATTTGTAAAAGCTGCTGCCTCTTCGGGAACTGAATTTATACGGGCTCTTTGCAGGCGGCCCTGGCTGGAACACACGACACGGCGGTATGAAATTGTACGACTTCTTTTCAAAAAGTATGGACAAAGGCCGTGCCCGGGAAGGCTCAGCAAAAGATTCTTTCTTTTTAAGTCATCTCTGAATTGTCATGGTCAATATTCCCCCTGCCAACTTCACTGATACTCCCTTAGGGAAAAGGACTCTTTCCGTCCTTTCACGGACGTGCACGTCTTACCTCGTACATGGCTTGTCCTGAAGCCAAGGGCCTCCTGTCTGCGAACGCTAACTGCAACAGATGTAAACTCACGGCATCGCCTTCACTGGAAAAGGTACAAATGATGACATTTGGTTACAAAGCTGCTTTATAGTCCTCGTTACCCTTTCCTTAGGTCTAGGCTGAGGTTTCCTGAATAGCACTGTCTTGCTGAAAAGAAAAACAGCCCTTCCCAAAACCTAAGAATTGGTCACATTTAGCCGCTAAAACACAAAGGAGGAAATTTGGACACTAACAGCTTCTGGGGCAAAGGCTACCCATACAATCTGGAAGCTTCAAGATGTTCTGTGGAGTAAAAATGGTTGGGAACAGTTCTTGGCATTGAAGAGCTCGCAATCAAAACTGCTTTACAGTCAAACTGAAAAAGATTGCCACTCCATGAGCAGCCGAGCTGAGTAAATAGCTTGCTGATGCCGAGAGGGGCAGATCTTTCTCCCCTTCCCTTCCCACCAAAGCTCCAGTCCCTCCCCTGCACACACGGCACCTTCCACACCCTCCTTTCAGTCATTAGCCCAGCAGGAAACCACCGACTTGGCTGCTGAGCACCTTCCCTGCCAGCCGAGCTGAGCTGGCTCACCAAGGCTCAGGCTGGCACCAGGGAACCGGCCATGCTGTCACCTCCTCCTTTAGGGGCAGCAGGCTGGTGGATCCGCACCGTCAGTGCTCTGGAGCTGCAGCCTCCACTGCGCTCCATGGTATTTTCATACCACGGTGTGAATATCAGGCAAATCATGAAGCAGTCATCAGGAAACAAAGGAAGCCATTGAAGAATGCCAGCACAGAAATAGAGCCACTGTCGCTTTGCTGCCTTTCAGCAGGGAGGAACTAGTAGGTCCCTCTCCATCCCTGTTACATCCTGTACAAATCGCACCGTCAGCCCCTTCCATACCGGAGAGAATCTCCTGCACGGCTAATTCAACAAAACAAATACACGTGGGTCAACTCTAGGTGAACAAATGCTCAAAAAAAAAAAAACAAACCAGTGGCCGATAGTAAGCTTTTATTCACCTTTCTTGCGTCGACTGAACAGCCCACAAGTAGCAGCAGTTGCGAGGATCGTGCTCAGGCTCTTGAAAAGTAACGGCGCAGACAGGAATCCTTCCTCCTTCAAGCTGACAGTGGTGCCTGCAGGGTTAACAAAAACAGAAAGCAGGTGAGCCTGGTGGCCCTGCCTGTTTGTAGAAGGGGAGAAGCATCTTCTGAGCAAAGAGCCCCTGACGTGCTTCTCCTCGAGGCACAGAAGGTCACACTCCCGTCTCAAACAAGGGAGTCACGGGAGCGACTGCTTTTGATGCAACAGCCACGAGGTGAGGAAATTACTGTCCAGCACGGGCAATAACCTGGCTTTATCTCCTCCTCTGCCTGCGGAGCAGGAACATGAAAGATTCCTTCAGCTGCCAGGCAAAAGATTCTTCCTACTCTTGTCGCCTGCTTCAATATTGAACTGAAAATGCAGCCTCTCTTCTGCACACGCTGAAAACAGCGCCAAACACCAGTAGTGTCTTGTTTCTTTACTTGGACTATCTAAAGCCTTTCTCCTCCAGACTTCTCAACCTTCCTTGCACCTTCACAATCTATTCCTGCCGCCTCACTATCCCTCCACTCTCTATTCATGCCGCCAATAGTTCCCGGTGAGTCACTGCAGATTTGCTTAAGTGAATCCCGATCTGAATTGGGTCAGATATTCCAGGGGGGATTGCTCTTTGGCAGAGCTGAAATCATCTCCCTCATTTCTCTGTTGCTTATCCCTTGACATGACCCTTATTCCCCCTCCAAGTGTTCCAAGCAGACTTTCATTCCCATGCATCGCTGCCTTGGCATGGGTCAGTCCCCTCTTTTGGTCGAGGCTGAAATGTGGGAGAGAATGTCTTTTCAGCCACAGATCAGCTCTTGATCCTTCACGTCTCACTCCTTTCAACCGGGACGCTTTAAAGAATATGATCACCACAATCCCATCATTAACATACTTCAGCCTTTCAATGGGTGCCCTCATTGCAGGAGCTGGTTCTGAGAAATAATGTCTACAATCTCTTTCGTTGAAACACACACAACTCCTGCTGTCACTGAATACTGCTGGTGGAACAAACTGCCTTATGGAAAGCAGCTCTCTCACACGCTGACTGATTGACAGAACCCAGAGAAGGGAGCTTTCCGCAGTTCCTCAGCCCACGGGCACAATAAGGAGAACAATCCCAGCCCGCTGGGGAGAAGGCGGCCCACTGAATCCAGGTATGGCTCAATGGTTACTTCAGAAGGGGATTCCTAAACAGGCCAAGATTACACTCCACATTTCCCTCCCTGAAAAAGGGCTCTTTAAATTAACAGACTTCCTCCTCAAGCAGAGCCTTGAGAGCCCTGCACCTCCAGGCGTGACCAAGTGCAAAGGCCGACTTACTCCCGCTGCAGAGTTTTCATATTCCACAGTGACAGGGAGCCGTCGGAAAAACCCACGGCGAGCTGGTTGCTTCTGCTGATGTAGCACAGGGTCGAGAGCGCTGTTCCTGAAGGACACTGTAGCTGAAGGCAGAGATGTCTCCCTGCTCTGCTCACGGTTGCTCTTCCTTGTGAAACGCCAGCAGCAGCTCTAGTGACAACTGTTAGACCTGCACGCACAAAACCACACAATAAAGGAATGCGTTAGGCCATTCAGGTTGCATTTGAAACACTGACGTGACAACATGGATGATCTAATTCTACCGTCCCCGGCAAAATACCCATTGATGCAATACTTTGTCTGCTCTTCCCATTTTGTACGCATTCAGAGCACATAGGAACTCTCTGACTGGACAGGTATCCTCGCTCCTATTTCAAAACCAGGTGAAAGCGAAACCTCCATAGACAAATTCTTCCTGGGCTCTGCACATCAGCAGTTTGGGCCTCATGGTGAAGCTACTTGAAGTGAGACCAGCTCCCGAGGCCACTCTTGTAAGAGCAAAAACAGCGTATGCAATCCGAGTACACCAAGTACAGGTTCCGTTTGGTGAAATGCAGGGATTTTGGTAAGGCATATTTACTTTAAAAAACAAGCCTCAACTTTGCCCCGAGTCAATGAACAGAAGCAGAAGAACATTCCCAGGAAATAGGGCACGTCCGACACACCTTCCTGTCAGGCAGCTGCACCGACTCAGATGGTCAGATTCCTACCCCTCACTGGTGAGAATCACCGTGACAGAGGGACCCTGGTGGGAGGGGGTATTTGTAACCTTAGGAGGAGTATGAAGCCACTCCCATTTTTAATCCTTTCAGGGCCAGACGATGTCAAACCGCCACCTGTCATCAGCAGCCATAAACGTCTGCACAGCAGTAGCTTCAAAGTGGGATGCGTGTTGTTGATTTAAAAGACACAAGTTTTCTTACTTTTCCGTTCAAGTTTAGAAACCGCAAGCTCACCCGATGGTTCATTCTCCCTCTGACTGCAAGAGAGATCATCCAAACCAAGGTCCACCACAAGCAGATGACCAACATCTGTCGCCACCGCTGCCACGCCACAAAACCCTTGCAGAGCCCGGTGCAGGTGCCAAGGCCTCACGCTGGCTCCTCCGGGGTTAGTTATGGGCTCTACAGCAGTTACCTACAGGAAAACTACAAGTTAGTATTTAAGCTCTTTGACAAGCTAAATAGAAATCACTCAAAAGTGAAGCCAGAATCAGCCCATCAGAAGCAAGAAAGTAAATACAGGTTTCTCAGACTTAAAAACACAGCATTGATCCCAATTATATCCAGACAAAACAAACAAACCAACCAACCCCCAAAAATGTCCTGTACAAACATCCGTTACTGCCTTCCGTTTACGGGGTTTCCTGCAGGGATTTCGCTGAGCTCACTCCAACTGCAATGGTGCAGTCTATTATCACAGCTTACCAAGTTCCATTTTCTACTTAGAAACCATTAACTCGAAGACAACACAGAAAATCCGTTAAATGCAAGAAACTTGACCGTATTTAAGGGACTGGAGTAAGAAAGGCCAAACTCACTCTCGCTCTCCCACGGCCCCCAGCCCGTCAGCACTGGGATACAGCCCACGCCTTCTTTGCCAAACAGGTACTAGGGCAAATCTCGGCTCTCAGTCAGAGGCGGCAGCGGCCAAGTTGCAGGGGAGACACACCGCTGCCACGGCAAGGGAGTCTTGTTACAGAGAGCGGAAGGGAGATACCAGCTTAGGGAAAGCTACACCAGTCCTCATTTAGAATCAACAGAGCAACCAGGGAAAGCAGAAAAGTTTTCAGTGCCGAAACAGCGGCAAAAAGCCCAGCAGCTGGTTCGCCAAAAGCCAGCTCCGGCTGAGGAGAAGCGCACGCTGCTCTGTAACACGCGGAGCCGCCTGCCAGCAGCTTTAGTACAAGGCCCTGATGGAGACAGACCTTTCCGCACCTGCAGCCCCTCCCGGGACAGCCCTGACTGCTCCAGCAGAGACACCAGCACGTGAGGGCTCCTGCACTAAGGCTCCACAACAAAAGAACACGGGCTGCCCTTCAGCCTCCTTGCATAATGTCACACAGTGACACCAGGGAGCTTTACATCAACAGCAACCTGTTACACGACAACGGAACAGAGCAGTGAGCACCACAAGGAGTCCTTTTTTTATATAGATTGGTTTTTCTCCCCAGAGGTGGGGAAAAATTGACCAAACCTCGAAGCCCCAAAGTTCTCTCCCCTCCCGTATCAAGCACTTGCTGTGACTGCGCTGCCTGGCAATCTGCTACAGAATTTACCTTTCCCCTGGGCCACAAGAATTCTACTCCTAGAAGTGCCCGCAGTATTTGAGACAACTTTATATTGTTTCACACTTCCTGGAAATCAGATGAAATCTCCAATCTTCTCGGCTACTCAAAGCACCACCAAAAGTGCGTTGGTTATTCGAATTCTTGCTGCTCCAAGCCTTGATGACTCTCAGGAGGAAAGCAGAAACACTGCACATATCGTGCTGCGGAATCAGCCAAAGTTCCCGTGTTGCTGTTAACTTTTTTTCTTT
This sequence comes from Phalacrocorax carbo, assembly GCF_963921805.1. Taxonomy (NCBI): domain Eukaryota; kingdom Metazoa; phylum Chordata; class Aves; order Suliformes; family Phalacrocoracidae; genus Phalacrocorax; species Phalacrocorax carbo. The sequence goes on along the minus strand of NW_026990539.1, from coordinate 357,915 downwards.
TAAGGTCTCGTTTTGTTGTTGTACAACTGGCCCCAAATCCACCTTTTCCACTTTTGCATACAGCTTCCCAGTTTTAACGCTTCAGTTTTCCCTGTAGAAGCTCCTGGAACTGCCTGTTTTCCCACGGCACCAGCCACTGGCTTTGCACACTCTCCTACACTGCTGCCAGCTCCTTCTGGGAACGAACGCAGAAATCCTGTCTCAGCTCCCTGACTCTGCATGCTGCCCTTCTGCCTCACACAAACCAGCAAGAGTGGGGAAAATACCATTCCAGAGCTCTGAAACATGCAACCGTTATAAACCAATTTAATACCGTTAATGTTTTCAATTCAGATTTGCTTTTACAAGTCTGAATGACTGCACGTCTATGTCAGCGCACAGCTTGCCTTTCCATCTCAAACGCTGAGATTTATCAGGATGATCGGCAAACCCACACAGCGGAGCACCAACCCAGCTCAGCTCGTTAGACATCACCACCCCACAAACGCTCACTGCCAGCAATCACACTGTAGCGCTACAGACAAACAAACCCCGCCTGGATTCTAGCAAGTCAAACCAAACCACGCTCTGGAAAGCTGAGTAATACGGAAGTATTTATCTGTCACAGATTCTAAGGTGGTAAAGACAGAGGGAACCTTGATGTTCCATTACCTTAAGGTGACTCTTGTCTACACTCAGACAAGGAGCCGAGGGGAAAGGACGTCATCTGAGTTTATGGGTTAGAGAAGGCAGGGAAAATTAGCAACGTTACACCAGAGTATCCCACCGGCACAAGCACCATATGCAATAAGCAGAGGTTCAAGGGCTTCAGGCTGAAAGTCAGTCTGTAACCACCTGCCAGGTAACGCAGTGAAGCCTGTTTTTTCCCATCCTAAGTCAACAGAAAAATGTGCTTTGCTCTAAAGTCACCTGCTTGCTAGTCCGAGACTCCTGGGAATGTGCCGAAGTCAGCTACAGCACAGCCATGGAAGTCTGAGATGTTTTAAAGACAGTATTTCTGACATAATGAACCATTCAGGACATGTATGTTACCAACACTTGAAAGGCAGGGTGCGGACGAGTTCTTTGTCACTCTGGCTAAAAAAAAAGGTAGTTTTCAAGGCCTTTTTGTGCAAATGGAGAATGAGGTAACTACGTGCTCTACTGCAAAACCAGAAAACGTGTTTGACTCTCAGCACACTTAAAGGATAACGGTACCGTTAACCCCACGATTTCACATCAAGGTGCTCTCGACTGGACACTCTGCAGTGACAGTATGATGACACAATAGAGAAAATGGACGTCCTAGCAAAGAGACGCTCCAAAGCTGCTCCTGAAACAGCGTTATGCAGCACCTGACAACGTTTCCCCCATTAAAAAGCACCCACCCTTCCTGGCAGAACTACTGCTGTAACCACGCTCGATGTTCCAAGGTCGTACAGGCAGAGAACACTTCCCTCTGCTTCTCTCAAGCCAACCAGCAGCCCCGTTCCCGTCTGCCAGGAAACCTCCTTCACCACGCGGATGGTGGGAGGCTGCTCACGGGCTCCACTGAAACGGTGTGCAGAGAGCCGCTCTCCCGTCACAGCGCTCACGACCTCCAGCTGAGGGCCACACGCCAGCCAGGCCAGCCCATCTCTCCCTGGAAGAAGAGAAAAGGCTGGCTAAAGCAAACTCCCAAGAGAGGGTTGAAAACAACGGGAAAATCACAATCACTGCCCCTTTGCTTCAACAGAAGTAGCTCACAGAGCAAGAGAGGCTCACCGAATTCGGGTCGATTATTGAAAATCACCCACTGAATCCTCAACCAATGCATCGTAAAATGAACCACCTTATGATTTTGCATTTGGACTTGTCATTCCTGCACTGAAGAATTCTGCTTGTTTGGGATAAAGATTACAATAGATTGGTCTCTAGTCTTTATACCATATTCAGCTTGGTTTTGCTAGAAATCATCTAAATACATATGAGAATACAACTCCTAAAGCATACTTCAAATATGGCAAAATCTCAGCCAATTCTTTTCTAGTTGACTAACTTTGCTCGACACACGCCTACTTTGGGCAGGGATTTGGACTTCAACAAGGAATTACCTTAAAATGGGCACTGCGGGAGCCAATTTCAACTTTTACACGCGCTGATCACAGAGAGAAGTTAGCACATTTAGTTTCACTGAACTACTTCCAACACAAAGGGAGTATTAACTCAACTACTGCACTTACAGTCACACAGAGAGATTCTACATGGTCTCAGCAGAAGCCCGGACACCCAGGCAGGCCCCCAGCGCTACCTTCAGATCACCGACAAAGTCAGCTACCTCATCTGCTCAGCCGCTCTCAGCAGCTCTCCCGGGACACTCCTCTGCGTCCCATTAAATGCTCTGCAAACCTGGCTGCAGCGCCCAACAGGGCTTTCCTCTTCCTTCTGTTTTTAGTCAGGCTAGGAAAGAAAAAGCAGGGGAGGCTGCCTCTCTAACACTGTGGGAGAACTAGTTCTGCACGGGATGTTATGATGGTACCAATAAATACAGCCCAAAACCACACCAGGACTCTTTTGTAAACTGCCTTTCATTCCATTAGAAGTTGAGGAGGGCTCACTGACTTGCCCGTGTTATTTTAATAGCTCAAGACTGGCGCAGGCTGTTGTCCTTTCAAAGTTTAACTCTACTAATGTTTTAATGTTAACATTTTTCATCATTTTGTCATAGTTCATCCTTTCTGTTCTCTCAAAACCTGACGCACCTGAGCAGCACCAACCTGACACAGCTGATGCTGTGACCCCGTGCCTCAGGTCACCTCCAGGCAGTAACAACTTCACAGCAAGACCCAATTTCAAGGAAAAGGCTCACCTCTGGAAAACCGCCCGCGCAGCACAGACCCTCGCGTGAGCTCATCTTCCCCAAGAGCCTGAATGGTCACCTCGGGAAACTGCAGCAGGCTGCTCGTTACCTGAGCCGCGAGGTCTCGCATTCTTCACTGTGAATAGAGAAGACAATGCCAAAAGAGGCTCCTGACAGCCATCGACATTTTTGAGATTGACAGAACTTTCATCCCTTTGCCGTGAATAATCTCCCGGCCACCTCCTGCGGCTCTTTTCCTTAACAAAAGGGCACTCAGGACAGGTTTGGATCTCACAGCAGAGCAAAAGCAGAATCCTTTGCTTTTCTGATGCCTACGAGATCACCAACAAAAAGGGACGCAGGGGTACTGACAGGATAAACAACATGGGAAAAAAGCCCAAGACACTGGAGTCAAGTCAAGCAAGGCGGCACGAGTCAGAGAGTGAGTTTTGCATTAAAAAGCTCCAGAAAATAAATAAAAAAGAACAAGCTGAGAAATTACATGTTTGAGCAGAATCACATCCAGCCAAGTCAGTGTTCTGGGATGTCACCGTTGACTGACATGTAGTACATGAAAGTCAGATTCAAAGGCCAACAATGTTACGGGCTTACTGAAGGAAAAGCTACAGATACGGTCAGTCGCAGCTGCAGACGTGATGTCACAAACCAGGTTCACTTCAGTGCCACCAAAAGAGAGGCCTTGCTGCTGCCCCCATCTCTCCATCTGCTCCTTCCTTCTGCTCCTGTATCCCTGTGCCTTCCCTTGGCCTGACCTGCACACGTTTTAGAGCTCCTTAGGAGCCACATTAACTCCCCAAGCAGACAGGGAACGCACCCACAAGAGCAGAGAGTTTCCCACCAGCTTAGAGAGTGAAACGGGGTTGCAGAGAGAGCCAGCAAGCATAAAAGCTGGCACAAGGAAGGAGGCAGGACACTGCACCGGGGAGAAGGAGAGGGGATTTGCCCATCTCCATTCTGTGGCCGTAAGCCGTCCTGCTAGCTCATGCACATGTCAAACCACACACGCACTTTGCAAGGAGAGCTGCAAGAAACCCCTTCGCTTTTAGAAAGGGCAGCACCCAAGGCACTCTCAGTCAGCTCTGGACTCCCTCGTGCACGTAGAGGCTCACTCTCGCACGGAGGGAGGCTGAGGCTGACGGGCGTCATTCTTTCACTCAGCCAGATGTGGAAGCTAAAGTGATCTCAGGGAAGCGTTACTTGGTGGTCAGAGAAGGGACACCATTGCCTGACACTGCTCGGGTCACATTGTCTAAGGAAAGAGGACAAAGAGTGGGAAGAAGCCAAAGAAGAAGAAATGGAAGAAAAACTATGCTCTGTTGAGAAAAACAGCATCCGCTTTGTTGAACAGCAGGGAAAGATCACAATTATAGAGCTTTTTGAATTACTATTCATGACTGGCTCAGTGACATTTTCCCCAGAAATACAGCCCCCAACAGCCCCGATCCCGTATCTGATGCAGACCACAGATTTCATTTCCCTTTACATGAACAAACCCAAACCCGAGACACATCAACGTTTGACACTAGAGCCCCTTTACCCAGCTGCCTCCTAGGGTTATTCTCCAACACGACTATTCCTGCATGCAGGAGCTGCAGTCCCTCTCCAACGCGGCCAAGCTAGCAAAAGCTCCTCAGGTCACTCCTGAAAGTGTGCTCTGTTGCACACTGCTTGGCGTACCTGGACAGGCGGGCGCAGGCGCCGAGTGTCTCAGGGCAGAGCGCACACGCAGCCGTCCCGACAGAGGCAGAGCCCAGGGAAGACAACGTTCCCAGCGCTCCCACAGCGCTGGCCCCTCGCAGCACCAGTTCCAGAGTCACGGAGTCACAAGGGAGAGAAAGGCCTTCCGGAATCCCTGGGGGCAGCTGGTCCAGCCCCTGCGCAGGCAGGGTCCCCCAGAGCAGGCTGCCCAGGGCCAGGGCCCGGCGGCTGCTGAACCCCCAGTGCTCAAACACACCCCTTGCAAACAGCCGCCCGACGAGGGGAGCTGCGGAAACGTTGGCAGCCCACGCGACAGGCCCCGGGGTTTGGGGACTCGCTCCCACCAACTGAAGTATCCTCTCCTCCACACCAGTAAAACACCACCCCACCAGCAGGGGCTTGTCACCATTCTTCCTCCAAAGCTCTGTCCGACGGCTCACTAGGCAGAAGACACAAAGTTAAGGGAAGCCTGATTAAGTTCGTTTCACTGCCTTAAACCAGCAAAGCCCAGGCACGTGGAAGCAGGAAAACGAGCTGAAGCAGGCAGGGAATGAGGAGCCGCCCTCAGCAGAGCAGGACACGGCACCGTGTGCCCAAAGGCAGGTGACAGCTGCCAGCCAAGGCTGACACAGCCACCCTGACTGACGGGCCTAAGGCGGCACTTGAACCACCGCGCTCAGCCCCACACCCCAGGCGGGGGGTCAGCGGTGCCGACAGGATTAAGTCCTGACTGACTCCCGACAACAGACGCTGACGCTGACTGACGCCAGCCAGCTGAGTGCGGGCAGGCGATGCTGGCCGACTGACGCTGGCCGACTCACTCTGGCCGACTGACGCACGGCTCGGGGCCTCCTTCTGCCCTCGCACCTGGGCATCACCCCTGATGGAGCTGGGCGGGCAGAGGGGTCCCTGGCGCGGCCACTCATACCTGTCGGGCAGAGCTCGGGAAGCTGGAGAGGCCCCTGACTAGCAGAGGCGCTACTTAGCGACACGGAGCCGCTACTTAACAGCAGCTGAAACATCAGTGTGCCCTCAGCACTCTGCCAGCGACGCTGAAGGACATTAACTCTATCCCAGCTACAACCGGCACAGCTCTGAAGTTTTTAACCACCTCTCCCGTGGAGAGGAGTGTGGATTAAATGCCCAGCTCCCCGTTGGCTGCAGACCACAGGAAGGCACCAGAGATGGCTCTATAATTTTGTGTGAGGGAAAGGGCTGCGGACAAACCAAACGCGTTCGATATCTAATACTGTAATCACCTGCGCAGTTAGGCTCTCTTCTCAAACTCCTCCTTCCACCTGTCAAGAGGATTTAACTACATAAGTAAAAAGGGAAAAAAGCTTCCTGCCTTTTTTCCCTTTAAGTGAGAAGAGTCCTTTCCTGTTCAGGCTCTGCTTAAGTCTTAAATAGAGCTGGTGACAAAGTAATTCCCTGATCTCCTCTTTCTGCTTTCAGAAGATCAGGTGTGATGTTTTGAAGTAACAACCATGGGAGCTGCACTTACATCCGTCACAGGAACTGTTTCCACAGCAGGCACTAACAGCGGCATCGGACATTGCATCTTCACAAATGAGACACAACAACTCATCTGGACTAGGATCACCAGAGCAGGATGAGGAGGAAGAAGAGGGCGATGGCTCCTCTGGCAAAAAGGGAGGCTTTTCCTTCTTTCCTCGCACAGGAGCTTCCCTGGAGGGGGAGAGGGCCTGGTGGGAGAGAAAAGTTTAAAGATGGCTCAAAGAAAACTTTTCCAAGCTTTGGATTTTATCAAAGGAAGAGAACAGATGGAATTCTCTCACTCCACATTAGCCTTCTGCAACGTAAGCCTTTGGTTTAAACTACTTGTCTACAGCCACAACCCTAGAAGAGGGAGGGGGGAAGAATTTTCCTTCTGCATTCGTTCGATCAACCAAGAAACCAGCTCAAACTAGAAAAATAACTTTTTGACAGCTAGAAATGAGGTGAAATTAATCCCACCTCTCCTTCACCAGACGGTAAATGTAAATGGCAGGCTTAGCACCAAGTTAGTCTCCAATCAAGTTAGTCGCTGAGTAATTACATTTTAGAAATGGAAGAAGTCTATGTTACACCTTCTACAAAAGGGGATCCATGGCAGCACAACAGAAGTGCTACCAAGTGCATTTTAAAACAGCCACTCCTCTCAGCACACAGTAGTATTTTCTTAATTTACAGCCACGGGAAAACTTCTGTGTGTTCCACACATGGGATTTCATAAAAGTCAGAGGGAGGAAATCTCAGTCCAGTGGCAATCTGTTAAATTTTGCAAGGAGCCTTTGCAACATCAAACAGAACCAAAACAGCCTTTCCAAGAGAACAACTCCACTGCAAACACCACTGAAATCTTTTGCAGAAATACAGCTTCTTAGCACAGCACAAGTTTCACCAACTTCCAGGGGCACGAACAGGAGGACCACCCTACTGTAGCATTAGAAAGCATCACAGATTTTCAGGTTAAGCCGCAATGACAATGCTTCCTCCCCTGTAACTACAGACGCTGGCCAGTTCGGTTGCATTGCCACTCACGCTTCTGCGCGTGGTTTCTCTTGTTCACTGCTCGGTCAGTCCAATTCATTCCATACTCACGCAGCAAGAGTTGGCATCGCGTATTTCCCACTGCTTGTCAGCACAGCACCCTTTGTGCTGGGATCTTTCACCTCCACCATGAAACTCCATGGAATTCCTGTGCTCTTTTTCACTCTGGGAACAGGCTCAAAATTTTGGTCCTGTTAAGAAAAGAAATGCAGACTTAGCTCATCTTAAGAACCACATTTAAAATTACATTTCCATGATTATTTGAAGCAGCAAAAGCCTCTCACCCTCTCATTTTACCCAGCGTAAGTGTTTCTCAACTAAAGTACTCATTTGCCTCAGTGACTATAGCCGGGATGTTCCAAAGGCTTAAGCAGTGTTTTGGACTCGCTCGACATTCTTTGGCTTAACTTCAGGTTCCCTAAGGGCGAAATATCCCTCAGCGCACCTTCCACTCAGAGAAGGGGCACAAACCCGCTCCTCCTCCAAAGCGCAGTGCAGAGTGAGAGCTTAATTCCCTGCTCTGAATCAGTCACTGGGGAAACTTCTATTCACCACCTGTGTACGAAGGTTGAATTCAGACCTCACGCACACACTTTCAACGAGTGACGTTAAATGGCATGAAGAGTCAACCAGAGGCTTGTGTAACGCTCTTCCTAGAAAGGCTGGACTAGGTGATCCCTGAGGTCCCTTCCAAGCTGTGATTCTGTGATTCTGTGATAATTAAATCACGCAAATATTCAATAGGTGGGGTCAACAGAAACATCTTGGTTTTATACAAATAACTGTGAACTGCCATTAAAAAGAGTTGAAAACGGAAAAATTTCCAGTAGTATTGAAATATATAAAAATATGCATGCAAGTTCACAGAGAAAGATTGATGAACATATTTAATGTCTATGACCTGGAAAAAAAGAACATCTCCTATTTATTATTCCAGGTGTCCCTTGAATTTTGAAGGGCTTTGCAACATTGCCTTAAAACCTCTCGATTTCAGATGTACTAAAATACACTCTCGATTTCAGATGTACTGAAATACACTCTCGATTTCAGATGTACTGAAATACACTCTCGATTTCAGATGTACTGAAATACACTCAGCAGTGTTTACTGAGGATGCAGACTCAAGGGCAGTTGTTCCACAAGGAGAAAGGGTAACTCTCACCTTGTTCCTTTTCCAGCCGATTGAATGATATTATGCCCCAAGCCCCAGTTAAGCTTACACTAGGAAAACATTCTCAGAGAGACACGCGACTCACTGCCTATTATGTCTTCAGTTGTTCAAAAGCGTAGAACCAAATTTCACAATGTCAGCGGAAGAGCTCTCCGCAAGACGTCACTAAATTGCTCAGAAGGGAGATTAAAACTCTTCCTTGCAAAATGCTCTTGTGCTTTAGGCCCTAACGTAGTCGAAGAATTCAAAGGCGCAGTTGTATCAGATGCTGAGGAAAAACCATCTACATGCAGAAGCTGATTCCTCACGCCAGTGAATCGTTCCTGCTCTATATGTTTAGGAAAGCACATACAACATGACCGCATTACTGACTCAAAAGCTCTTGAAAATGTGCCTTTGGAGAGGAACACCCAGAGCTGAGAAAGACACCTTCGTTCCATTGCAAGTCTTACCAGAAGATTCAGCTTCCCTTCCCTAGGTACTTTTTGTACCTAGTTCTGTTAAAAAGGAAGCCTGATCAAGTATTTGGAAGCTTCGTGCTCCATATGCCACCCTTTCTGGCACATGGCAAAACAGGCCTATGTTCTCTCACGGCAGGCACAGCCACTCTCATTTTGTGGTTTTTCAGAAGCAATCAAGAAACTAGGGAAGCTCCCTCTTGGAGTCTGGCATTATACAGTCTAGCATCGACCAGTACTGAGGCACAACCGTTCATGAACTATTAATTACTTCTTGTATTTTCTCAGGAAGCAGTTATTATATGGCCTGCAGGCAAGAGTCTAACTTGACAGCTAACATGAGAGCAAGACAATGAAGAAATATTCAAAGGGAAGCTTTTGTGCATCCTTTTTACAAAAACCCTTAATTAAATTTGGTTTTGCTGCTTTACGGCTCAACAATAATTGGCAAGCTTTCCAGTGATTTATTCCTACCACACCATGACCCACGTTCTGCTTTGAAAAGCATACAGAAATATCTGTCTTCAAAAACAAAACAAAAGCCAAAACACAAACCCCACACTTAAGACCAAGAGCTGAGTTGGCTTTCAGAAGAAAGCTAATGGTGCCTCCAACACCAGAAGCACCTGAGGCTGCAGTGCTTTTCCAGGGGGAGAGAGGGGCTTGTCAAGAGAGAGGCAAGGCTTCCACCCTCCCTACGCCCACCCACAGCCCAAAGCAGGTACACGCAGAGCAAACGAGAAGGGGATGCGTTTGCTTTGCCTTTCATTGACTTTAATTCCTTCTAACTAAAACTAAGTCTTCCCTCCCACTACAGGATTTTTGCTTTTTTGGGGGGCCCCTGGGTGGGGCCCAGGAGGAGCGGGAGTGGGCGGCCCTGCAGGGGTCACTGGGCCAGCTGCAGGTTTTTGTGCAGAGGGAGGCCAACATGGACATAGCCAACGACTACGGCTGCCCATGACCCACCGGCCCAGCACCATCCCCTGCTTGTGAGCTGCCTTCTCCTCTCTAGCATTTGACTACTGACAGAGTAGTGCCACAGCGAAGGCCTCATTCAACAGCTTCCTTCTGGCTGCCCTGCGAGGTCTTTAGACCTATCGTGGTCAAGACAGTCTTACCCTGCTCTACCTCATTTGGCTGCAAGTAAAGGAAAGGAAGAATCAGCTACCAGAAGCTTCAGCAAAGAGTTGGGCCAGGTCTTCTAGCCTGCTTCCACAGTCACAAGACCCAATTGTGTTGGTATTACGTCTTGTTGCCTTCTCTAGAAAGCCACTGAAACAGAACGGCCTCCCTGTCACTACTCGCTACCAGCAACAACAGAGTCCTCAGACGGACCAGGATTTCGAGTCTTTCACCAGCAGGCCAGGAGTAGTGCCTACTACAGGATGTGGCCATTGTATGCACTTGCAGTCCAGACACTCAAGCTGGTTTTAGCTTCAACTGCGGCGGTTGTAGCCGCTGAAACTTAAATCCAAAAGGAAGGAGAAAAAGAACAGCTGCCCAGGCATATGCTGTTTGGAAGTTAAAGCAGAAGAAAGGCCGGCGTGGCACGCGCTCAAGGACAGGGCTGCCTATAGCCCTTTGGCAGGGAAGCTGCTCCCCAGCTAAGCACATTTCTTCTCCTCTCCTACAGTTCCCCTCCCTCTATATCCATGTACCTACACCTGGAAGGTCTGACTGTGATTCAGCACTGCCCAGAAATTGAACTGTCCCAGGAGCGTTCCCTGCTCCTCAGGTTCTTGTGCTCCCTAAGGGCCCCCGCGACCTCACGCCCTGGACCTCTGCAGGCACCTTTTCCACTCTGCTTCCGTGCCACGCTGACAGTTTTCACACTGACTGGGAAGACACAGACTGCAGGACCAAGTGACCCTGTTAGAAGCTTGTGCAGAGGACCTGGGGCACTCCGGGGGAGAAAATACTAATTAAAATTCATTAAAAGAGTTGGGTGTTGCCTTTGCAGCACCTCTCTCTGCCTGCGGGCATTTGCTCAGCGGGAGGGAGTGTGGGGTTGTTAATGCAGCCCCTGCCCACCCCGTGGGTGGCTGAGCTGGGCCGGGCATAGCTTACATACAGAACAGTGTATTTTTTCTGTAAAATACTACTATTCTATACTTATAAATATTAAAGTATGTATAAACAAGTATTTCATGTTATAAGATTTGTATTATGTCTATGTATAATATAAATTACATACATACACATAAATACATATGTACCTACATATCCCACCACAGAATCCACAGAGGGAAAGGGAAGAGGGGTTTCAGGAGGGACTGGGGTGCGGAAGAGGGGTGACATGATCCCGGGGGCCCAGGACTCACCGCAGTTCCTGCTCTCTGCACTGCCACGCACATGGCACAGCTCAGGCACTTCTGTCTCTCTCGGTCTGTCCATCCCTCCCTCCCTCGCTGCCTCCCTCCCTCTGCTGCAGCCCCGCTCACTCGACTGCCTTCCACCTCAGGGAATCCACGGGTGCCTCACAGCTTGTGAGCTTGCCGGGCGGCCATGTTGCCCCGGCCCCAGCCCCTGCCCCAGGCCTACAGCTCCCAGCATGCCCCGGGGCGCGCCCTCCCGCCTCCCGACCCTGGGCGGGAACCGCCCCCCCGCAGGCCCCGAGAGCAGCAGGGCCAGCCGAGCGGGGGATACAGGCGGGAGAGAGGGGACAGGCGGCAGCACAGAGGGGAAACAGGCGGCCAGGACGCGGTGACAGAGGAAGGAGAAGGCCAGGGAGCGGGGGAGAGAGGTGTGGGGAAAGGAAAACATAGCAACAGGCTGCAGGACAGACAGACAGGAGTCAGGAAATACAGGCGGGGAGTCAGGCAGAGAAGAAAGAGAAAGGGAAAAAAGAGTCATGGGAATTGGGGAGAGAGCAAAAATAGAAATTCTGGGCGACTGCCCGATTTCTTGATCGATCCCCAGCGACTGCATTACTGGGAGCCTCAAGAAATGTGCTGCCTGCAACATCCCTGTTCTGGGCCCTCTCCTGCACCCTAATATTGGTGACAAGCATCGCCTTGCAGAGTGGCCAGGGCTGGGGAAAACAAGCCCAGCTGAGGGGGAAAAAAATCATCCAGCTTTTTTTTTGTTGGTTTCCTTGTTGGTTTTGCCTTTAAAAAAACCTGAGGCTTTTCGCCATTGGCAATAGCATTTCACCCAGGAGGAGGTGGTCTGTGGTGGAAATTTTGGCCCCTTACCACCTGACTAATGTAGATTGCCTTGTGTTCTCCCTAGCCCTTCTTCTGTGAGCAAGGTCTCTCAGCTCTCCCGTAGGAGACAGGTACAATTGAGAACAAGTGCCCGCATTTCAGATGTTACCACCCTCGTTGCTCTCCAGCCTGGCAGGGGGAGGAGGAGCCACAGCCAGGCAAGCTGAAGAAGGAGGGGGATGAGGCAAAGCTGGGCTCACAAACCCTGTGGCAAAACAACCCCACCCCTATCTGCAGCCAGTTTCTGAGGCAAAAGCAAGGCAGAAGACTGCTGCCCTAGAAGCAGTCATGCTGCGGTGACTTTGCCTCATTAGATGTCTGAGCAAGAGGACAAGCCTGAGAGCAATTTTTGTCTGTGCCCCGTACAGCTGTAAGCCAAGCAGCCAGCTTAGCCATGCTCATGGTGATAACTCCCTAAATGAATACTTGCAAGGCTCTGAAATACAAACAAGCATCTTCCTACCTTATAACCGAAGCAGTAGCACACGTGCACCCCTGATTTCCAAGCAGGCAGTGGATGGTCCCAACCGGCAGTAAGGAGAAAAGGCAAGCTTTTATTATCCGTTGTTACTGTGTTTGGAGATCAGGGCGTGCTAAGGCAGCAGGAAAGGCTTAGTCTGGCCAGTCACAAGAGACTTGCTTTTCAGACTTAGCCAAAAGAAAACGGGTACGTCGAGGAAGAAGTTCCCCTCTAGCCCGCGGGGGATTTGCTGCTGCACAGGTTGAATGTGAGCCTGCTTTCCAGCACTTTCTCCTGTGACTGTTTTTTGCAGAAAGAGAGGCAGGAGGGACCAGGCGCTGCATATACTGATGTCCTGGATGGTTGTGTTGTTTGCTGAGTCAGTCTTCCAGATCAGAGGAGCAAGAGGTAAAGCCTGAAGGTTTTACAGGCAGCATTGTCTTGGCAGGAACCTTGCGAGCGCCAGCAGACACAACCACTGCGGGCACAAGAGGAGACCTCCGAGAAGTGGGCAGCTTGGGCGTCTGCTCAGCAGGTCTTGGCTGAGCTTGTTCCCTTGGTCTTTAATAGCCTTTGCTATTCAAGTGAGAATAGCAGTGAGAGCGAGTGAGTCAGGAGGAGAAGGTAACACCTGAGAATTTTAACAAGATAATAAACAATGCTTGGGCCAGAGAGGAGGCTATTAGCAATGACTGCCCCATTGACAGGAACCTCCTAAAAGAATACAAATCAGTAGAACTTCAAGGACTGACAGTGGGAACATCCTGCTACAAAGAAGGGTGTGAAGGGAAGGCCCCAACTCAGTCAGCAGTGATCAAAGGGAACTTCTGGCCCCAGAAGGCCCTGAAAAACTGCACATTTGCCCATGCAGAGTCACTGGGGGAAAGGTAATTCCAACAGCGGGAGATTGCGACCCCCGACTCAACTGAGGGATGAAAGGGCTGACCCCCATCCCACTCCTCTTGAGCATGCGCAGTGAATTAAAATCACACTGTACCTTTAAACTTAAGCGGCGGAGATAGAGACCCATGGAAGAAGGGGGTGCCCAGCCAGGTCAATGATTATGTATTAGAGAGGTGCGGTGTGTTAACTTCCATGTATGAATGTCAGAAAGGAACTATGGCAGGTGTGCACGCTTGGAGGAATCATCCCCTGTTCGTTACATTTACATGAATGTTAATAATGGGAGATAAACTAACTGACTGACCCACAACTGTGTATTACTGACAGCTGCTTCCAGTTGGTTCTTTGACTCAAGGCTTACCTGGCCCACATCACTGTTGGATCCTGCGGAGATGAGCGTGCCGTTCTCGTCCTTCAGGAAGCTGCTATGAGACCAATAGGCTAGATCAGAAGCAAAGCTTTTCCTGTGCCCTGGATTCCTAGGGTCATCTACGCTTGTGCTGTCGGTGTTCACAGAAATCACACACCTACTTCCTGCATCCCTCTCTCTCTGTGTATTAACATTACAATTGTAGTATCAAACTACCAGCGATCGGGCTTTCACTAATAACTCATGGTCTAGTCTGGGTTTAAACCAAGTTCAAGAGCAAGGCACACCACACCGATGGCTGCTGTGGGGTGAGCCTGCTCTTGAACCACGCCGGGTGATGCACGGCCCAGGAGTGAGTGACCTGAACCAACAGGCACATCAGGCACCGTCACCTGCATTTTTCCCTCTGCCTCACGTATGGGTCACCCACACAGCTCAGTGCATTGGGAAACGCTTTTTATTTGAGGAACAGCTGTAATTCAGAAGGAACCGCAGAACATTTCTCTCCGAGCATCTCAAAGGCACTCATTATCGTGACTGCTTTGGTGAGAACAGCATTCCTGCGATGGAAACCTGCAAGTTTTGCACAGAAGACAAAAGTACCAACAACATAAGAAACAAATGCTATCTTACGACGAGAAATTCTATTCTTCCATTGCATTTTCCGACTGGCCTAGGCTAAGAGGTTACAAGCATTGCCTAACAACTCACAAGAGGCTATGGGTTGGCTTCTGCCTGGAGCTTGCTTCTTCCCCACCAGAAGCTATTTATGGTTGGTGTCATGGTTTCAGCTGGGATAGAGTTAATTTTCTTCACTCTAGCTGGTATAGTGCTATGCTTTGAAATTAGCATGGAAAAAAACCTGTTGAGATAACACACAGATGTTTAGGTTGTTGCTGGGCAGCGCTGATACTAGTCAAGGACATGTCTAGCCTCCCATGCTCTGCTGGGTGCACAAGAAGCCGGGAGGGGAGGGGGCACAGCTAAGAGAGTGGATTCAAACTGACCAAAGGGATATTCCATATCATGTAACGTCATGCCCAGTATGCTAGCTGGGAGGGGCTGGCCGGGGGAGGGAGGGGGCAATCGCGGCTCGGGGACGGGCAGCGTCGGTCGGCGGGTGGTGAGCGGTTGTATCGTTCGTGTTTCTGCATTTTTGTTCCCTGTTTTCCCTGTCCTTCCTTCCCCCTTTTATTATATTAACATTACTGTCATTATTATCATAATCATTTATCATCATCATTCTATTGTAGTTATTAAACTGTGCTTATCTCAACCCACAAGTTCTTTTGCTCGTCCGATTCTCTTCCCCATCCCACAGGGGTGGGGGGGGGTGAGCGAGCGACTGCGTGGTGTTCAGTTGCCAGCTGAGGCTGAACCACGACAGTCTATTTTTGGCGCCCAACGTGGGGCGAGAAGGGTTTGAGATAATAACAGTTGCTGGTCACAGCATTGATTAATCTGCTCGCAGTATTAGCTTGTCCAGTCTTTACCATGCTGATTGTAAAGTACATGTTAAAACTTGCTGTTGGTTCTGTCAGCTGGCTGTGCTCTGCAGTGATTAGAGATATTTTGCCTAGGAGACTTGTTATTAAAACACTGGCCTTGACTGTTATCAGTTATTTAGGTTTTGCATGGAAGCCGTTACTGTACTACAGCTACCACCTCATGGAGGCAATTAGCAATTATACCTCCTCCTCTGAGGAGTTTTTTATGGAGGAAATACAGAATGGCACCGTAGCTAATATCTTATGTAATGTCTCCTCCCTCATTACAACAACTTTTCAGTATCTTGAACATCCTTGTGTAGTTAAGATACATCTGTTGATATTGCTTTGGCAAGTGGTATCAGATCTGTCTAAGGTTAGTAAGCAAGTTAAGAATATAATCCAGAGATCTGTCCCAAGGCTTGATAGCTATGCGTGGCAGGGTATGTGGGAAAGTATGGGCAAATGCCTAAGATGGTGGGCACCCCCTGTGGTGTGGGACTTCACCCCTGAACAAGTGCAGAATCCTGAAAAATTAGTAGAACATTTGGAGGAAATATGTTGTCACCCTGGCAATTCCAGGGAGATACAGATCACTGCCATGTGCTGGGGTCTGGCTTATGCCTATCGAGCCCTATGTAACACTAATCAGTACCCCCAAGGGAAAGAGAAGGGAACTACTCCAACCCCAGCGACAAGCACTGCGGCCACCCAAACCGCCGTGACAGAGACTGCAGCTACTCCAACCCCGGTGATGAGCACTGCGGCCACCCAACCCGCCGCGACAGAGACTGCAGTTACTCCAACCCCGGTGACAAACACTGCGGCCACCCAACCCGCCGCGACAGAGACTGCAGCTACTCCAACCCCGGTGATGAGCACTGCGGCCACCCAACCCGCCGTGACAGGGAATGCAGCTACTCCAACCCCGGTGACAAGCACTGCGGCCACCCAACCCGCCGCGACAGAGACTGCAGCTACTCCAACCCCGGTGACAAGCACTGCGGCCACCCAACCCGCCGCGACAGAGACTGCAGTTACTCCAACCCCGGTGACAAACACTGCGGCCACCCAACCCGCCGCGACAGATACTGCAGCTACTCCAACCCCGGTGACAAACACTGCGGCCACCCAACCCGCCGCGACAGAGACTGCAGCTACTCCAACCCCGGTGATGAGCACGGCGGCCACTCAAACCCCCACGACAGGCACTGCAGCTACTCAAACCCCAGTGCCAAGCGTTGCAGCTGAACCAGAGGACCAACCTGTGCCAGTATCAGTCGCCCCTATACGCAAGAAGAAATCATGGAAGAGAAAGTCAACTCGTTTAGAAAGAGATTACGATGAACCAGGGCCATCACGAGAAGAGGAGGAGGAGGAGGAACCATGTGTACAAGAAACGGAAACTACCCGATCTCTATCCTTGAGTGAGTTGCGGGATATACGGAAAGATTTCGGGCGTCATTCAGGTGAGCACGTTATCACCTGGCTGCTCCGATGCTGGGATAATGGGGCCAGTAGTTTGGAATTAGAGGGGAAGGAAGCCAAACAACTGGGATCCCTCTCTAGGGAAGGGGGCATTGATAAAGCAATTGGAAAAGGAACACAAGCCCTCAGCCTCTGGAGGCGGCTCCTGTCCGCGGTGAGAGAGAGGTATCCCTTCAAAGAAGATATTGTATTTCGCCTAGGAAAATGGACGACCATGGAGAAAGGCGTTCAGCATCTAAGGGAATTAGCCGTGCTTGAGGTGGTTTATGGTGACCTGGACGATCAACGGTCCTCCAAAGATCCAGATGAAGCCGAGTGCACACGACCCATGTGGCGGAAGTTTGTACGGAGCGCACCATCCTCGTATGCAAACTCATTGGCAGTGATGTCCTGGAGAGATGACGAGACACCAACGGTGGCTGAGTTGATTGATAGACTCCGGGAATATGAAGCGAATCTCTCTTCCTCGCTCGTCTCTGCTGTTGAGAAACTGTCCCGAGAGTTCCAGCAACTCAAAGAAGATATGTCCTACTCCCCACCAGTACGGACCAGTATCTCCGCCATTAGGAGTAATTGTCCCTTGGCTCAAGAGAAGGGATACACACGACGGGGCACCCTGTGGTTTTACCTGCGTGATCACGGAGAGGACATGAAGAAGTGGGATGGAAAACCTACCTCAGCCTTAGAGGCACGGGTACGTGAGCTGCAAGGGAGAACAATTACTCAGGGGAGTTTCTCCAGGAGAGCTGCTGCCCCAGTTTCCTGTAAGCAATTCTCCAGACAGAGGAGCAGAAGTGCTGATGGCCTGACTGATCTTAACAGAGACACCCGTGATTCATATCTACCGGAAGTGAGTGATGAATACTATGATCAGGACTAGGGGGGCCCTGCCTCCAGCCAGGTGGAGGAGAGGGATAACCGGGTTTACTGGACTGTGTGGATCCGATGGCCTGGCACATCTGACCCACAGGAATATAGAGCTTTAGTGGACACCGGTGCACAGTGTACCTTAATGCCATCGAACTATATAGGGGCAGAACCCATCAGCATTGCTGGAGTGACAGGGGGATCCCAAGAGCTAACTGTATTGGAGGCTGAAGTGAGCCTAACTGGCAATGAGTGGCAGAAGCACCCCATTGTGACTGGCCCCGAGGCTCCGTGCATCCTTGGCATAGACTATCTCAGGAGAGGGTATTTCAAGGATAACCTTTTGTAACCAAAAGGTTACAAGTGGGCTTTTGGTGTAGCCGCCTTGGAGACGGCGGAAATTAAACAGCTGTCTACTTTGCCTGGCCTCTCGAAGGACCCTTCTGTTGTGGGGTTGCTGAAGGTCAAAGAACAACAGGTGCCGATCGCCACCACAACAGTGCACCGACGGCAATATCGCACCAACAGAGACTCTCTGATCCCTATCCACGGGCTCATTCGTCGACTGGAGAGCCAAGGAGTCATCAGTAAAACCCACTCACCCTTTAACAGTCCCATATGGCCAGTCCGGAAGTCTAATGGAGAGTGGAGGCTAACGGTAGACTATCGTGGCCTGAATGAAGTCACTCCACCGTTGAGTGCTGCTGTGCCAGACATGCTAGAACTTCAATACGAACTGGAGTCCAAGGCAGCCAAGTGGTATGCCACAATCGATATCGCTAATGCATTCTTCTCAATCCCTCTGGCAGCAGAGTGCAGGCCACAGTTTGCTTTTACTTGGAGGGGGGTCCAGTACACCTGGAATCGACTGCCCCAGGGGTGGAAACACAGCCCTACCATTTGCCATGGACTGATCCATAATGCTTTGGAACAAGGTGGAGCTCCCGAACACCTACAATACATTGATGACATCATCGTGTGGGGCAATACAGCAGAAGAAGTTTTTGAGAAAGGGAAGGAAATAGTTCAAATCCTCCTGAAAGCTGGTTTCGCCATAAAACAAAGTAAAGTTAAGGGACCTGCACGAGAAATCCAGTTCTTGGGAATAAAATGGCAAGATGGTCGTCGTCAGATCCCCATGGATGTGATCAACAAAATAACAGCCATGTCTCCACCAACCAGCAAAAAGGAAACACAAGCTTTCTTGGGCGTTGTGGGTTTTTGGAGGATGCATATTCCACACTACAGCCTGATCGTAAGCCCCCTCCATCAAGTGACCCGGAAAAAGAATGATTTCAAATGGGGCCCTGAACAACAACAAGCCTTTGAACAGATTAAACGGGAAATAGTTCATGCAGTAGCTCTTGGGCCAGTCCGGGCAGGACAAGATATTAAAAATGTGCTCTACACCGCAGCCGGGGAGAATGGCCCTACCTGGAGCCTCTGGCAGAAAGCACCAGGGGAGACCCGGGGTCGACCCCTAGGGTTTTGGAGTCGGGGATACAGAGGGTCTGAAGCCCGCCATACTCCAACTGAAAAAGAGATATTGGCAGCATATGAAGGGGTCCGAGCTGCTTCAGAAGTGGTTGGTACTGAAGCACAGTTGCTCCTGGCACCCCGACTGCCAGTGCTGGGCTGGATGTTCAAAGGAAACATCCCCTCTACACACCATGCAACTGATGCTACGTGGAGTAAATGGGTTGCACTGATCACCCAGCGGGCTCGAGTAGGAAACCCCAGTCGCCCAGGAATCTTGGAAGTGATTATGGACTGGCCAGAAGGCAAAGACTTTGGAATATCACCAGAGGAGGAGGTGACACGTGCTGAAGAAGCCCCACTGTATAACACACTGCCAGAAGATGAGAAGCAATATGCCCTGCTCACTGATGGGTCCTGTCGCCTTGTGGGGAAGCACCGGAGATGGAAGGCTGCTGTATGGAGTCCTACACGACAAGTAGCAGAAACTGCTGAAGGAGAAGGTGAATCGAGCCAGTTTGCAGAAGTAAAGGCCATCCAGCTGGCATTAGACATCGCTGAACGGGAAAAGTGGCCAGTGCTCTATCTCTATACTGACTCCTGGATGGTGGCAAATGCCCTGTGGGGGTGGCTGCAGCAGTGGAAGCAAAGCAACTGGCAGCGCAGAGGCAAACCCATCTGGGCTGCCGCACTGTGGCAAGATATTGCTGCCCGGGTAGAGAACCTGGTTGTAAAGGTACGGCATGTGGATGCTCACGTCCCCAAGAGTCGGGCCACTGAAGAGCATCGAAACAACCGGCAGGTGGATCAGGCTGCCAAGATTGAAGTGGCTGAGGTGGGTCTGGACTGGCAGCATAAGGGTGAACTATTTCTAGCTCGGTGGGCCCATGACACCTCAGGCCATCAAGGGAGAGATGCAACATACAGGTGGGCTCGTGATCGAGGGGTGGACTTGACCATGGACGTTATTGCGCAGGTTATCCACGAATGTGACACATGCGCTGCAATCAAGCAAGCGAAGCGGGTAAAGCCTCTGTGGTGTGGGGGACGATGGCTGAAATATAAATATGGGGAGGCCTGGCAAATCGACTATATCACACTCCCACAGACCCGCCAAGGCAAGCGCCATGTTCTCACCATGGTAGAAGCAACCACCGGCTGGCTGGAAACATCTCCTGTCCCCCACGCCACTGCCCGGAACACTATCCTGGGTCTCGAAAAACAAGTCCTGTGGCGACATGGCACCCCAGAGAGAATTGAGTCAGACAACGGGACTCATTTCCGAAATAACCTTATAGACACCTGGGCCAAAGAGCACGGCATTGAGTGGGTGTATCACATCCCCTATCACGCACCAGCCTCTGGGAAAATCGAAAGATACAATGGACTATTAAAGATGACACTGAGAGCAATGGGGGGTGGAACATTTAAACACTGGGATACACATTTAGCAAAAGCCACCTGGTTAGTCAACACAAGGGGATCTGCCAGGCGAGCTGGCCCGGCCCAATCAGAATCCTTACGTACTGTGGAAGGGGATAGAGTCCCTGTAGTGCACATAAAAAATATGCTGGGCAAGACAGTCTGGGTTATTCCTGCTTCCAGCAGAGGCAAACCCACTCGTGGGATTGCGTTTGCTCGAGGACCTGGGTGCACTTGGTGGGTGATGCGGGAGGATGGAGGAGTTCGGTGTGTACCCCAGGGGGATTTAATTTTGGGTGAAAACAGCCAATGAACTGAATAATATGCTGTTAATTGTAATATGATGTTGTATGTCATCACTACTATGGTTGCATCAGTGGAATGTTATCATGGTGGGAATCTCCCAATTAATGATAATAGCAAATGAACTTTCAATGGAACCGAGCAAAGTGCAGCAGTGAGAGAACACGAACTACCAGTGCAGCGGTGATGGAACAAGGACTGACATGCAACAACCTGACCCCACGCACACCGCCGCACCGAAGGACCCTTACAAGAGATGAAATCCAAAGTCATGGACTAAATGAACTCAATGGACATTTCACAGGCATTCTACAGGGGTGTTCCATAAACTAGTGGAATGATAAATGAAAATCTGTATCTATATATATATATATATATATTGTTAAAGGATAAGAAGATGGATAAGGATTATTGAAGTTGTACTGAATAGTATGGGACCTGAGCCTGATGTCAATGATATGGAATAAGGGGTGGATACTGTCATGGTTTCAGCTGGGATAGAGTTAATTTTCTTCACTCTAGCTGGTATAGTGCTGTGCTTTGAAATTAGCATGGAAAAAAAACCTGTTGAGATAACACACAGATGTTTAGGCTGTTGCTGGGCAGCGCTGATACTAGTCAAGGACATGTCTGGCCTCCCATGCTCTGCTGGGTGCACAAGAAGCCGGGAGGGGAGGGGGCACAGCTAAGAGAGTGGATTCAAACTGACCAAAGGGATATTCCATATCATGTAACGTCATGCCCAGTATGCTAGCTGGGAGGGGCTGGCCGGGGGAGGGAGGGAGCAATCGCGGCTCGGGGACGGGCAGCGTCGGTCGGCGGGTGGTGAGCGGTTGTATCGTTCGTGTTTCTGCGTTTTTGTTCCCTGTTTTCCCTTTCCTTCCTTTTCCCTTTTATTATATTAACATTACTGTCATTATTATCATAATCATTTATCATCATCATTCTATTGTAGTTATTAAACTGTGCTTATCTCAACCCACAAGTTCTTTTGCTCGTCCGATTCTCTTCCCCATCCCACAGGGGTGGGGGGGGGTGAGCGAGCGACTGCGTGGTGTTCAGTTGCCAGCTGAGGCTGAACCACGACACTTGGGAGGTGCTGCTGGGCTGCAGGATGCCCTCCAGCAGGGCAAAGCTCTCCCAGGGCATCTCTGTGTCATGCGAGAGCCCCATGGGGAAGGTGCCTCGCGGCTACAGCCATGGAAATGCTGCTGGGTGGCTGTGAGTGGGCAGCTGTAATGAGCCCTCTGTGTCCCTGGCTGGGAGGGCAGAGCTGAGATCTCCTCAGGTACAATGGGGTTTGGAGGGGTTTGGAGATCTGCACTAAGGGACAGTCCCTTTGCCTCTTGGGACCCACAAGATTTCCCCTGCAGTGCAGCAGAAATGCCAGGGGTTTCTGCACCTAAAGCACCCCTCAGCTGTGGTGGGGCAACTGCAACAGAAGACACAAAACACAATCCTCTCAGCTCTGCTCTGCACTCAGGTGAGTTGGGAGCGACAATGCTGAAAAGCTATTTGATATCAGGAGTCAATTTATACTGAGATCACCCCCCGTTCCTATTTACCTGTTGCTGTAGGGCTGGGATGACTCCTGCAGAGCCCACAGCAGAGCCTCCTGCTCCCTGGGGCACTCTCCCTCCGCCAGCACCAACCTGAGCTCACTAAAGGTCTCCCTGAGAAGTGAAAGGCAGTTGGGGGCGTTTCTGTAAGAAACACAACAGGTTTTTTCTCAAAGAAATCTGTCCTAACTTCTCACTTCCTTTACCTCCCTGTTCAGTGCTCCACACCCAGATGCAGCAGATGTCCAACAGCAGCTCCATCACCCTGTTCCTCCTCCTGGCGTTCACAGACACGCGGGAGCTGCAGCTCCTGCACTTCTGGCTCTCCCTGGCCATCTACCTGGCTGCCCTCCTGGGCAACGGGCTCATCGTCACCGCCATCGCCTGCGACCACCGCCTCCACACCCCCATGTACTTCTTCCTCCTCAACCTCTCCCTCCTCGACCTGGGCTCCATCTCCACCACTCTCCCCAAATCCATGGCCAATTCCCTCGGGGACACCAGGGACATCTCCTACATGGGATGTGCTGCACAAGCCTTTCTATTTGTCTTTTTGATGTCAGCAGAGTTTTTTCTCCTCACGGTGATGGCCTACGACCGCTACGTGGCCATCTGCACACCCCTGCACTACGGGACCCTGCTGGGCAGCAGGGCTTGTGCCCACATGGCAGCAGCTGCCTGGGCCGGTGGGTTTCTCAATGCTCTGCTGCACACGGCCAGTACATTTTCACTCCCCCTCTGCCATGGCAATGCCCTGGGGCAGTTCTTCTGTGAAATCCCCCAGATCCTCAAGCTCTCCTGCTCAGACACCTACCTCAGGGAAGTCGGGATTCTTGTCGTTAGTGCCTGTTTAGTGTTTGGCTGTTTTGTTTTCATCCTTTTCTCCTATGTGCAGATCTTCAGGGCTGTGCTGAGGCTCCCCTCTGAGCAGGGACGGCACAAAGCCTTTTCCACGTGCCTCCCTCACCTGGCCGTGGTCTCCCTGTATATTGGCACTGGCACATTTGCCTACCTGAAGCCCCCCTCCATCTCCTCCCCACCCCTGGACCTGGTGGTGGCAGTGCTGTACTCGGTGGTGCCTCCAGCAGTGAACCCCCTCATCTACAGCATGAGGAACCAGGAGCTCAAGCAGCCCATTAAGCAAGTGATTTCATGGATATTTGTCACTATCAATAAACTTTCCATCACTCTCCAAAAATGACATTTAGTGTATCCCAATGAAGACCTTTACTTTGTTTACTGATTTATTTTTTTTTAGCTCTACCTGTTCTATTATTTATTGTTGTTACGTTCCTACATAATCGATTGTATTCATCTTACCCTCCTTATAAATGAACCTATCCCTGTCTATTACCTCAAACCTGTATTGATGTTTTTTGTAACGCCTTTTCAGAGCTGACACTCTCACAGCATCTCTGTAAGAAAATGATGCCTCCATCAGGCAGGACCTCAAGATTTGGCTGTTCTTCCAAAGCTGATGTCAACAACAGGCCCAGGAATTTCCCCCCAAAGGGCCTGAGCAGAAAGCTCATCGTCACCTTGGTGGCTGTTAGAGATCAAGGGTTGGGTTTAGGACACATCCCTTGATGTCAATTGACAGAGGAGGCGGTGCATGCTCACTGAGACACTGCCATACTGCGCCGTCCCAGCGCGCGGCAGGGCACAGGCATCCTCCAGGAGAGGAATGTGGAGCTGCCTGCAGCGCCCGCAACACGTGCCACATGGACCGTGTCACTGCCTGGAGCCCCACAAAGTGAGAGATCGCCCAAGGGGCAGTCAACCATAGGGAAAGCACTAAATCAACGTGCAAGACACAAAATTATCTTTCTTAATGCGGTAGGTATGATGGAAATGTTGAGAAGATTAAAAAAAACCAAAGCAACAAGGAAATAGAATGAAAGATGTAGAGAGGAGGAAGTGTCCTCTTGCAACTTGAAGCTTCAGACACTGTTGATGTTGCTATCCTCCTTGCTTTGTTCTGTCTTGTTTTAATATCCTGATCTGTGGGGGGATTTCGTGTACTGCCTTTGTTTGCAAAGGCAAGTGATCCCAGGATTGGGCTGGGATGCAGTTACAGGGACACGGGCACGTGGTGCCAGTGTAGGTGCCCTGGGACCCTCTGCCCAGGCTCCAGCTGCCACTTCCGAGGGCCTCTTGTCTCCAGCAGGTCCCCTGTGACAGCTGCCAGTGCCAGGCATGGGCTGCAGAGACACTGGCTCCTCCAGAGGCAGCGCTGGACACTCACAGTCAGACAGCGGAGCGCTGCCTGGAAACCAGAGAATTTCTGACACGTGTTTCAAAGGATGAGCACGACCGCCTCAGCTGAAACAGCTGAATACTTGCAATGAAATGTCAGTGTTTCCCCATGGTTTCTCGAAATGAGGAGTTTTCAGGATGTGCATTAATAGCAAGAGCAGAGCTATTGACCTTCCACTAGACTTGCATTGTCAGTGCTCTGTCTATTAGGCTGTGCATTTCATCTCCCTCATCTTTCACGCATTCCCACCTGTCCTACCTAAACTGACCACGTCTGACATCACCTTTCCAGCAGCCCATCTGCACAGAAACGCTTGCAATTGCTCTCCAGATTTCCCTTCCCCTCACTCTTTGCTCATTCAGGCACCTCTCAAATACACAGTTGCTGCTTTGAGCAGAAGGGAGTTAAAGGCTGCCTGTTGTTCCATAGTCTTTCTAAATGTGTCTTTACCCAACTCTTTAATTGTGTTTTTTTATCATATCTTTTCTGTCAAAAACATTTCCTGCATGATTTTGCCTTGTGGAAGGTGAACCTCATTTGTGGCAGGTTTTACTTGGCATACAATTGAGGGGTGGGTTTTACTTCAATGGTGAACCTTATCGGTTTTACTTTGTTTGTTCAAAAAATAAGAACCATCCCCCTTTGCCTGTGTGCAGCCAGTTCTCAAAGGAAAGCAGGTGGGAGCTGGTACGAAGGAGCTGCAACACCCAGCTGCAGAGACCAGTGGAGCAGTCTGATGTAAGGAAAAGCAGCACAAGACGCAGGTGCCTGACGAGAGACATGCTGGGGCTGGGGAGGTGTGGTGGGAGGTTGTCCTTACTGTGTCAGACCTGAAGGGACAGCTTCTCTGACCAGTCCAGGTCTCCCTAGGAGAGACCCTGGGTCAGTATCTATTGGAGAGTGCTGCCATTGCCTCTTCTCTAAACTGAAAAATATTAATCTACACCCTTTAAAATAAAAAGTCCTTTTTATTAGAAGCTCCTTGAAACCTTTCTCCATAAGTCACCAGGAAACTTCTCTAATTAACTGTACAAGACTTGAAGAAAATTAGAGGAAGAAATAGAGCTCGTTTGGGCTTTCTTTCTTTTAATGAGCCCCATCGCGTCTTTGGTGCCGAGTCCTTCAACCTTGGGACTGAGAGGAGATTGCGCAAACCTTTCCTTAAGTTAAAGTCAGAAAAAAACCCTGAAGTGTCTTGAAGCAGGACTGAGTCCCTCTGAGGAGGGGCATTGCTGAGAAAGGCTCCCCAGGGACTCGTTAGGGCAGATAACTGGAAGCCGTGACTCCAGGGAGGCCAAGGTAATGTGCCGGCAGCTCGGATGCTGGGGAAACCCTGGCTTTGCCTCATGAAGCAGAAAGGCCAAGCTCTGAGCCCCAGCCCCGGGGAAGGCAGACCCTGTCCCTCACACAGCGCTCAGGGCCCTTCCTGGGGCAGGGGGCTGTGGGGTGTGTGATGGTGAGTGAAGGACAAGGGTACGGCAGTGCCCAGCCTCACTGGGGTGTGCGAGGAGGCGAGGAGGCCCCCGTGCCTGAGGACAACGTGTCTCCTCATAGGCCTTGCTGGCAGAGACACTTGCCAGAGCCACCGGGACAAAGCCTTGGGTTCTCCTGCCAGCTTCCAGCCTTGCCAGTGCTCTTTGCCTTCTCTACCAGAGCTTGTCCTGTGCTGTCCCACAGCCGATGCTTCTTCCCTGCACACTGGAGACACCCCCCTCACTTCCCACCTTGCTCTCACCTGCCATTGCCATACAGTCACTGACGTCTGTCTGTCCTCATGCTCTGTTCTGTGAGACACAGAGACGGACTGATCCCATCCTCCTTCGGGAGGACTTCATGTACCACAGCACGACCCTTTGAGGGACATCTCTTCCCCCTCATGGCCACTTCCCACCTCCCAGGCTGCCCTGCGTGGCAGTGCTGCTCTCTCCTGCTCTTCCCTCCCTCCAAGGAAAGCTCCACCACTGGGAAACCACCCTTCAAGCAGGCGTCCCAGCGCGGCAGCCTTCCCGTGGCCTTTCCCCTGAGCACCAGAAGTAACCTCACCGTCATCCCCGCAGGCTGCCGCCCTTCAGCTTCTCCATAGACACGGCCAAGCTGCGTGCCTGCTGCTGCCCCATCAGGCCCCCGGGCAGCAGAGACACGACACCCAGAACAGAAGCCCCCTTCGTGCAGTGAGCCCGGCTCCTTCGGCAGAGGGGATCTCACGGTCGCTGTGCCAGCCAGGTGCCTCCTGCCGGCCTCTCGGAGACGCTGGCAGGTGTCAGCTTACAAGCCCATACCCCAGCCATGGGTCAAGGGCTGACCCACCGGCTCTTTCAGAAAGAAGTGACCTCACAGTCCCTTTCCCAGCCACGGTCCTGCTCTTGGCCTGTCACCTCCAGAGGCACAAGTGACCTCACAGACCCCTTCACAGCCTTTGGCTTCCTCCTGGATTGGGAGTTCCCGAGACACAACTGACCACACAAGATGTACCCAACCGTCACCCTCCTTGTGGCCCTGTAGCCCAGGACCTGAGCAGATAAAAGTAAGCTTGGTTCATCAAATTTATCAGAGGGATTTCCTACCAATACTTTGAGTGGAAAAAGGTTCCTCAGAGGAACTGCTGTATTTATACTGGTGCGATTTATATCACTAGTTCTGGCTCTCTAATCTTTCTTCTTCCTCTGTTTCTTCTGTCTTCAAACAGCTCTCCCAAGACAAGACAGTCATTGAATGTGAGTATTACTGGGGTTGGAAAGATACCTGAATGCCATTGTGCTGGGTGTCGCTCAGATGGAGTCACGTTCTCCAATAACAGCCCATATACTGCTGTGCTACATACTCCTGGCTAGAACAGTGTTGATCACACTAGAGTTGACTATGTGAGATGGATCAAGGTCTTCCTGTAACTTGGCATCATCCACAAGGAGTTGAAAATGTGTTTTGTCCCATCATACAGAGGGATACTAAAAAGGTTCCACATGGGGGTCAAGGGCTGGTCACTGAGGGAAGCAACCAGTAAGTGTCTGCCAGGAGGACTTTGTACCATGGATGATATTTGACCCTCATCATTCAGCCAACTTCCCACCCACCACATACTCCACTTCTTCAGTCCAGCTGTCAACAAGCTGTCAAGTGTGTCCCTGCCCCCATCCTTTCTGCCCCACAGGCTGTAGGTGAGAGGATTGAGCAGGGGCGGGGATGGTGTTGGAAAAGGGCATCGTCAGACTGTCTCGGGGGGCTGTTCTGGGCATCACTTAGACAACGATGAGAGAGGCTGTAGAAAAGAGTGGCACTAGCGAGGTGAGAGGAGCAGGCGGAGAAGGCCGCCTGCGTGCCCAGCTGGGCAGGAGGGCTGCCCCAGGGTGGCAGCGCTGGTGCACACAAGGGATGCCGGCGTGAACAGAAACTGGGAGACTGGGCCTAAGCACCAGGTTCTGAAAGCAGAGAGCAGGAGTGTCATGGTTTCACTGCAGGAGAGTTCCAGCACTGGGGCAAAAACCACAGAAAAAATGGTCCAGTACATCAGGGCAACAAACCTTCATCCAGCCCAGGCACTCTGCAGCCCCTCGTGCCAAACTTGCTCCCCAGCACGGCA
This sequence comes from Phalacrocorax carbo, assembly GCF_963921805.1. Lineage (NCBI taxonomy): Eukaryota > Metazoa > Chordata > Aves > Suliformes > Phalacrocoracidae > Phalacrocorax > Phalacrocorax carbo. The sequence continues at coordinate 329,821 of NW_026990539.1, read as the reverse complement.
GGAGGGAATTGGCCCAGGGGCTCCTCAGGCAGCTCCTGCTGCCCCAGGGACAGGGCAGCCTGCCCCAACCGGGCACCTGCACCAAAGGATGTCTCTCTCCATGCCTCACGGGCACACACACAGTGCCCTGCTCCTCTCCCAGCACATCCCATCTCCCCACAAGATGCCTTTTCCCAGCTAAGCACACCTGTGCTGGCCTGGCCGCCCATTCCTGCACCCTGCCCCCATACTCCCCACAGCCCCGAGCTGGCGGTGCTGCTCTGCAGAGAAAGTGGGCTGTGGTTCACTGAGGGTAAGACAAATCACCCACCAGGCTCCTTTCCCTGCCCCTGCTGTGTCCCCTGGGCTTGCTGAGCTCCTGTTTGCCACTTCACACCCAGATCTAGAGTGTTGTTTCTGGGCGACACCGTGCTGGACAGGCTGGTGCTCGGTGGGGTCCATTCACTGCCAAGTCCCTGGCACACGCTGTCCCTCCCTGCACATCCCCTCTGCTCTCCTGGCAGCTCCCAAGTCCCTCCAGAAAAGCATTCACCTGCCATCAGCCCTGTCACATGCTCCAGAGCCCCAGGAGGGTCAGTCAGAGACCATTCACCACCTGCATGGGTGCTGGCCACCAACAAGCACCACCTGAACCAGCCCGCAGTCCCTTGAAGGCCCTACTGGGACCATGACCTCATCACACTGAGCCCATGGAGAGCAAGCAAAACAATGAACCGATTCCTTGGGCATGCTCTTGAGAGCATTCTTGGGCCTGCTCTTGAGAGCAACTCTGGAAGAAGACATAAGCCTTCAGGTACTGCACTCAGGAGATGCCCTTTCCTGATGGAAACGGTGTTGTGGTGTTATGTGCCTTCCTGAACGCACAGCACTAGAACACAGCAGGACCGTGACCAATCTCCAAGAGCACTCAGGCCTTACACCCGCTCAGCAGCTCAGGAGGAGAGTGTGGACGTGGGAAGAGAGCAGCTCTGAAAAGACCAAGAGCTGCTGCTCCCTGGCAGTGCTGCTGTGCCAGGACTCTTTTCCCCCCACCTATGTCCACAGGCACGGCCCCTGCAGCTTCATAGAGGTCTCAGAGGAAGGGTCTTGCACAAAAAAGTTGATGCAGAGTCCTTTTTTTTTCTGTTTAAATACACAGAGAGCACAGTTCCTCATTTACACAATCTCTGGGTCAAATTCAACAGTAGACAGTGAATTAGAAGTGGGATAGATAATAAAACTTCATTGTGCACTTGCACACACCCCGAAAATATTTCAAGGTAAAATAGGCTTGTCATGAGTTCCATTCTGAGTGCTGTGGAGAAGGCAACAAGCAGTTTCTTGCACCTGAAAAACATCCATTGATCAGTTTCCCCACGGCATCCTTGAGCTCCTGGTTCCTCATGCTGTAGATGAGGGGGTTCACTGCTGGAGGCACCACCGAGTACAGCACTGCCAACACCAGGTCCAGGGATGGGGAGGAGATGGAGGGGGGCTTCAGGTAGGCAAATGTGCCAGTGCCAATATACAGGGAGACCACGGCCAGGTGAGGGAGGCACGTGGAAAAGGCTTTGTGCCGTCCCTGCTCAGAGGGGAGCCTCAGCACAGCCCTGAAGATCTGCACATAGGAGAAAAGGATGAAAACAAAACAGCCAAACACTAAACAGGCACTAACGACAAGAATCCCGACTTCCCTGAGGTAGGTGTCTGAGCAGGAGAGCTTGAGGATCTGGGGGATTTCACAGAAGAACTGCTCCAGGGCATTGCCATGGCAGAGGGGGAGTGAAAATGTACTGGCCGTGTGCAGCAGAGCATTGAGAAACCCACCGGCCCAGGCAGCTGCTGCCATGTGGGCACAAGCTCTGCTGCCCAGCAGGGTCCCGTAGTGCAGGGGTGTGCAGATGGCCACGTAGCGGTCGTAGGCCATGACCGTCAGGAGAAAAAATTCTGCTGACATTAAAAAGACAAATAGAAAGGCTTGTGCAGCACATCCCACGTAGGAGATGTCCCTGGTGTCCCCGAGGGAATTGGCCATGGATTTGGGGAGAGTGGTGGAGATGGAGCCCAGGTCGAGGAGGGAGAGGTTGAGGAGGAAGAAGTACATGGGGGTGTGGAGGCGGTGGTCGCAGGCGATGGCGGTGACGATGAGCCCGTTGCCCAGGAGGGCAGCCAGGTAGATGGCCAGGGAGAGCCAGAAGTGCAGGAGCTGCAGCTCCCGCGTCTCTGTGAACGCCAGGAGGAGGAACAGGGTGATGGAGCTGCTGTTGGACATCTGCTGCCTCTGGGTGTGGGTCCTATAGGAAAAGACAAAGACAAGTTAAGACAGGTTTCTCTGAGCAAAAACTATGCCATTTCTTTTAGATCCTCCCACTGTGTCTCGCAAAACTTTTTATACCTCTGGGGAAAGTTTCATTCAGGTCCCTGACTTGAGCCTCACTGTGTGCTGGCTGAGCAGCCAGGACTCTGTGTGTGGCCTCTCGAGGAGTCATCCCTGCCCTGCTGCACAGGGTACGTGGGAATGTGGCGGGGGAACAGGCTGGATATTCAGCATTTGTCAGACAAAACCACTCCAATCGCAGAAGGGCTTGTTCTCATCTGCACTCCCAGAGATAAAGAATGTGGGCAGCAGAAAGGAGTTTTAGAGCATTTTTTTCCTACCTGCACACCATGACTGGTTCTCTGAAGTCAGAAGTTCCTGCATTTCTGCCACGCTTGGAGTCACCGACTGTGAGACCTGCCTAAGGGGCAAAGGGATTCAGTGTGGCTCTGGGCAAAGTGATGGGGCTTGTTCCCAAGTGCCCTGCTCTTACATCTTTTGGTTTTGGAGGACAGTCTCACTCCTGTGGTACTTTGAAAAGAAACCAGACACTGCTGAGAGCAGAGGGATCACTAAATGTCTCACCTTTTCTTAATGTATCTCAGCAAGGTCTCAGCACCTGCTTCTATACAAAGACACACATGGTTCATTTCACAAACCCAACAGCATTTCCTCAGCTGTAGCATCTCTGCGCTTCTCCACGGGACATACAGGTAACACCAAGATGCTATAGGAAAGATTTGCATCCTGGAGGGCAGCTCAGAGCTTGGAAGGATACCCCAAGGAGATGCCCCAGTGTCCTGTTGAAGAGAGCTCAGTCACGGGTACACAGCGCGTTCCCCAGCCACACAGACTGCTTTGCCCACAGCCCCACAGTTAGAGAAGAGCTTGGGCACTTCATTCCCATGGAGACACTTGCATGGGAGGAATCTCAAGATCAGGGCCTGACTTGGCTGCTGCAACTCCCATGCCCTGAAGAGCCTGACAGCAAGAACTAGATAAGAGGAACAATATCACAGGTAGTGCAGAAACAAGGACGAATGCAGTGATGGTCTGGCTCAGAGAGGCAGTGGAGAGACAGCCGAGCACTCAGGGAAGCGTTACCCTCACCCAGCTGTGCACGCCAGCTCCCAGACATCAACATTGCCCTCCTTCCCACAGCATTTCTCATTTTAATTTCCTCTCATTCCCTGATCATACCCCTGCTGTCTGGACATTTTCCTCCTCAGAGGTGTTTGTCTGTGCCATGTCTTCTCCCTGTCAGCACTCACAGGCCCATCCCAACCTCTGTGCGCTCACCTTGGCCCTACAGAAACCTGCCTGTTTGCAGGGCACTGCCTGGGCACATCTTCCTCTTTGCAGGTGGGAAAGGGCAGGTCAGGACAGCCCTGGTGGGGCCAGCAGAGGTGATGCTGGTGCAGTCCAAAGGCAGAGGAGTGGCTGAAGGCACTTCAGGAGGCTCCCAGCAGACCTACTGCTCACTCAGAGTTACAGCTCAGGAGACTCAGTAGTTGTTCAAACATTACAGCTCCTATTCTATTTCTCCCATCTCCCCATCATCTCACCCTTCCCCAAGTAGGAAATTGAAAACAGACCCTGGAAAGCTCCTTCTCTTTACATCAAACCCTGCCTTGACCTTCCCCTTGAAAAGAGTCCTCCAGAGATGTCCTCATGGTGATGTGGAGCTGTGAGCAGCCCTGACCCACACAGCACCCGCTCAGCAGCAGCACAACCCAGCCCTGCCCCGCCGAGCACCGCTCCTTCCACCCACAGCCTGTCCCCACGGCCCCATGGGGAGCTCCCCGGGCAGGCTGAGCGCTGACCCTGGCATGGAGCAGAGTCCCTGCCGCAGCACAGAGTCCCCTGGGGTGCAGGGACCCTGCTCTGAAGGACAGCCCTGGGCAGCCCTGGGTGCGCACCCACCTTCATCCCACTGCAGCCATCCCTGGCAGAAGGGAGGAGGGGGCTGGCTTGCCCCGTCCCTCGGCTGGTGCAGCGGGAAGCCCTGCTCGGAAGCATGTCCTTCTCTGTGCTACAGAAATGCTGCGAGCCACCCTGCCAGTCCGTACCAGCCATGGGATGGGCAGGCTCTAGAAATGCCTCCAGGATTCTCATCCGCCTTGTCCTGCAGCCAGAGACTTACCGTGTCAAGGGTGGCGAAGATTTCTCCCCCAGGCAGCGCTCAGCATCCCCCCAGCCCAGGCTGCCTTTCCCCTCTCCCTGCCCGGCTCCTCTGCCCTCGGTGCCTGCAGGCAGTGCCCTCAGCCCTGCTGCGCTTGGCAGAGGAGCTGCTCCTGGGCAGAGCTGTCTCTCGGCAGCGCTGCCTCATTGCCAGCAGCTCCCTCCACGCCAGGAGCCCAGCCCAGCTCGGCAGCAGAGGAACAGCCCAAGGCAGCCCTTTCTCTGCCCCTCGGGGCTCCCTCCAGGTGTCCCTGGGGCTCCGGGGGAACCTGCTGTGAAACAGCCTGCAGGAATCCCTGATGCTCCCCCCCTCAGCTGGGGGGAGACACGGCTTTCCAGCACTGTTATTTCTCCTGTGAGGAAACGATTTGGGCACGACAATCACTTATATTGCCCCATCGTTAAACAGGACAGCAGGAAGGTGACAGGGAAGGATCTCCTTTCTCCAAACGGGCATGTGGTGTTCCATTGAAGAGCCAGAGCTGTGACATGGTTGCAGAGCTCAGCACAGCTCGTCTTCAAGGGCAGCACCTTCCAAACTCAGCAAGGGTCCAGTTCCAAACTCAGTCTGAACTCGAAAGGCAACTCAAGGGCACCGTAAGGAGTGTTTCCTACTTCAGGAACAGCTAAAGGAGAAGCAAAGACACTGTGTGGGCACTGCTGGATTTAGTAAGGGCAGGGGTAGAGAGATGTGAGATTCTCTGTGCCCTCTTTGCCTCAGCCTTCCCCAGCAAGGTCTCCCGGCCTCTGGGACTCAGGGCAGGACTCTGGAGGAGATCAGGCAGCGGGGGATGGGATCAAGCCAGGGCTCACTTGAGCAAACGCAATCCTTCCCAGCCCATGGGACAGGAGGGGCAGCATCGCGGGGAGCTGAGTGAGCAGGCCAGTGTCCCAGGGAAGCCACTCCCCATTGTCTTCCAGTGGCCGTGGAGCCTGAGGGAGCTCCCTGAGCATGGGGAAAACGCAAACGTCGCGTGCACCTTTCCCCAGTGCCCAAAGGATGTGCAGAGGAGCGAAAGGCCGTGCCCCAGACCGTGTTCTCTTGGATCCCACTGCTGGCTGACTGAAGGAGAAGGTGACTGGGTTTACTCAGGTTGGCTTGTCTGTCACCATCCTCTCTGCTCGTGGTCTGTCACCATCCTCTTTGTTACCAACCACATGGTATCCAGGAAAGATTCAGCCAAGGTCCTGCTCCTAAAGTGGATGTAGACTCGACAGTGTCACAGGCCAGGGACTGCCTCGGCGGGTAGTAGCTCTGCAGGGAAGGGTCTGCAGGGCTTTGGGTTCCATTAGGCAAGAGATGAGCCATCAGCAAAGGTGGCCAACAGCACCCTGGGCTGTAGGAGCGCTAGCACGGCCAGGGGAAGTGATTATCTCCCTCTGCTCAGCGCTTGTTACACCACACCCAGAGGACTTGCCCAGGTTTTGGTTCTACACAGTGTCAGAGAGACATGGGCGAGCTGGAGGGACACAGAAGTTCATTGGAGGGCCACAGAGGTGGCCACGGCTGGAGCACTTGTCCTCTTAGGAGAGGCCAAAGGAGCAGCGCTTGTACACCCTGGAGCATGGAGGCTTTGCGGGGAGGATGTACTAGGCTTGCATCGCCTGTGGTGAGGCTTCCAAGAAGACACTGTGGTGCAAGGCAGGAGCACAGGAGGCAACGAGCTGAAACACGAGTGGCTCAGGGTCAATATAGGGAGAAACTGCTGCAATGTGAGGGCAGTCAGAGATGGGAAGCCGTTTCCCGGAGAGTGTGCGCTGCCTCCATCCCTGGAAGTTTCAAAGACCCATCTGGATGAAACCATGAGAAAGCTGGTGTGATCCTGCTTCAAGTAGGATGTTTCCTACAGATATCTAGGAAGGTGCCTTCCAGCCTGAATGAGGCTCTCATTCCTCCCCGTGGCGAGTAATTGTGTTGCCATTAAATGGTAACAGCTAGAAAGGAGAGGGAAAGTGCTGTTCTAAAAACTTCATGCCAGAACATAATACGGAGAAACAACTGTCTTGTCAAGGAAGAATGTATGGGAGGCATAACGTTAAAGAAATAAAGTTTACTGTCATCAAGAAGAAGAAGAAATTATTTGAGAGCATAGTACTGCTGCTGGATTTACTAAACGTAGAAACAAGGCAAATTAAATGGCATGTTGACCCCAGCTGGCCGCTAAGCCCCTCCCCAGCTGCTCGCTCACTCCCCCTGAGCGGGGTGGGGGAGAGCATTGGAAAGTCATAAAAAATCAAGGGTCAGAACAAGGAATTTGCCTCAGGTTGCTTTCCTTCCTCGGCCTTTGCTGAGGGGACTGAATAACCTCCTCTTTTGATAGAGCCAGAGAATGGTTTGGGTTGGAAGGGACCTTAAAGATCATCTAGTTCCAAACCCCTGCCATGGGCAGGGAAGGATGAATCTGTCCCTGGGTGGGATCAAGCCACCAGCCTTTCAGTTAACAGCCAAATACGCTGGCCAATGGCACCACAGAGACTCCCAAAGTGAGCTGTGTAGTGCTTCCCATCGGCTGGCAGATGCTCGGCCATTTCCAGGGAAGCAGGGCTTTGTCACGTGTAATGGTGACTTGGGAAGAGAAACACCATCACCCTGAATGTCCACCCTGCTTTCCCTGACCCCCGGACCTCCCCTCCCACGCCATTTCTGGGAGCAGCCCTGTCTCGTTCCCCGCCCACTGCAGACCAACCACCTGCAGTACAGTGCTGGGCACCAAACGCACTCCTCCTGCAGCCTTGCACAAGCGCTCCGACCTCAAAGAGCACGGAGGTGCCTCGGGGAGGTCCTCCCCTCACCAAGGTGAGCTGCCTCAGCTGGTGAGTTTAGGATGCATGAGTGGGGACTGGAGAAACAGGGACATCCCTTGAGGATGAGATGGAAAGCCTTGAGAGCTTCTTAGCTCCTCAGTTAGTCATTAGGTAGTGATTGGCAGTGCCTACGGATGCAAGAGGCGGGTGGAGGGAACTCTAGCAAGATCAAGGTGTTGGTTGAGGGTTTTAGCAAATAGGATCATAGAACCATAGAATCAATAAGATTGGAAAAGACCTCTAGGATCATCAGATTGAACCATCAGCCCAACACTACCATGTCTGCTAAACCATGCCCTGAACTGCCACATCTACACATTGTTTGAACACCTTCAGGGATGGCGACTCCACCACCTCTCTGGGCAGCCTCTTCCAATATCTGACCACTCTTTCAGCAAAGAAAGTTTTCCTAATACCCAATTTAAATCTGCCCTGATGCATCTTGAAGCCGTTTCCTCTCGTTCTACACTAGTAACCTGAATGACCAACCCCCACCTCACTACAACCTCCTGTCAGGTACTTGTAGAGAGCGATAAGGTCTCCCCTCTGCCTCCTCTCCTCCAGGCCAAACAACCCCAGGTCCCTCAACCTCTCCTCATATGACCTGCTTGCTCTCCAGACCCTTCCCCAGATCCGCTGCCCTTCTCTGGACACACTTCAGCACCTCAGTGTCCTTCTTGCACTGAGGGGCCCAAAACTGAACACAATATGCAAGGTGTGACCTCACCAGTGCCGAGCACAGGGGCACCATCCCTGCCCCGATCCTGCTGGCCACATTATTCCTGATACCAGCCCGGGTGCTGTTGGCCTCCTTGGCCACCTGGGCACTCCTCAGGCTGCAGGCAAGGCTTCCCTCGGGCAAGGAGGAGCTCTGGGCACGTGGAAGCATCAGCAGGGCAAACATAAGATCTGTTTCTTCTTGAAATGCTCTTTCATTCTCTGATGCCTGCTCTTATTTGCTCATTTCCATTTCTTTCTCCTGTTGCAGAAGACTGGAGGAACGAGAGCGCCTTTCTGGGAGAGCTGGTGTTTGGGGGTGGAGATACCGCTGAACTTTCCTGTGACAGCCAAGGCTCTCCTGTGTCTCTTTTCTGGTTTAAAGACGGTATCGGGACTCGTCCATCCTCCCGCATCACCCCCAAGTGCCCCCGGGTCCTCGAGCAAAAGCAGTGCCACGAATGGGTTTGCCTTTGCCTGAGGCAGGAAGAACCCAGACTGTTTTCCCAGAGGCTGGTGCGTGACAGGGGGTGTGATACACCCGCTCCGTGCCGTGCCCTTTGGCCCAGGTGTCTGTGAGGGTGTTTCAGAAATGAGTCCCGTTGTCTGACTCAGTTCTCTCTGGGGTGCCATGTCGCCACAGCACTTGTTTTTCGAGCCCCAGGAGAGTGATCCGGGCGGTGGCGTGGGGCACGGGGTATGTTTCCCGCCAGCCGGGCGTTGCTTCCACCACTGTAAGCACATGGCGCTTGCCTTGGCGGCTCTGTGGGAGTGTGATATAGTCCATTGCCGGGCCTGCCCATATCTGTATTTCAGCCATGGTCCACGTCCGATGCTTCCCCACAAGGCGACAGGACCCATCAGTGAGCAGGGCACACTGCTGCTCATTTTCTGGCAGTTTGTTCCACAGTGGGGCCTCTTCAGCACGTGGCACCCCCTCCTCTGGGGATATTCCAAGGTCTTTGCCCTCTGCCCAGTCCATGGTCACTTCCAGGATTCCTGGGCGACTGGGGTTTCCTATTCAAGCCCGCTGGGTGATCACTGCGACCCATTTACTCCATGTAGCACCATTCTGTGCTAATCCCACCTGGCACAGCTTGTGGTTCTCCCGAGTGCGGGGGGCTTTGAAGAGCTCTTGGCGCACAACGGGCACCCAGCCTCTGTTCGCACCATACCCGATCGTCGCTCATGGGCTCTTCCCTGAGCCTGTCACACACCTCCCTCCTGCATCCTTCTCTCCCTGCCCATTAACATTACAATTGCAGCGTCAAACTACCAGCAATCAGGCTTTCACTAATAACTCACGGCCTAGTCTGGGTTTAAACCAAGTTCAAGAGCAAGGCACACCACACCCATGGCTGCTGTGAGATGAGCCTGCTCTTGAACCACGCTGGGTGATGCACAGCCCAGGAGTGAGTGACCTGAACCAACAGGCACATCAGGCACCGTCACCTGCATTTTTCCCTCTACCTCACGTATGGGTCACCCACACAGCTCAGTGCATTGGAAACGCTTTTTATTTGAGGAACAGCTGTAATTCAGAAGGAACCGCAGAACATTTCTCTCCGAGCATCTCAAAGGCACTCGTTATCGTGACTGCTTTGGTGAGAACAGCATTCCTGCGATGGAAACCTGCAAGTTTTGCACAGAAGACAAAAGTACCAACAACATAAGAAACAAATGCAAACTTACTACGAGAAATTCTATTATTTTATAGCATTTGCCGACTGGCCTAGACTAAGAGGTTACAAGCATTGCCTAACAACTCACAAGAGGCTATGGGCTGGCTTCTGCCTGGAGCTTGCTTCTTCCCCACCAGAAGCTAGTTATGGTTGGTTACATGGGAAGGGATGAAATTGCAGCAAATAAATGGAGTGCGCTGACAACCCTGAGAGTCATCTTCCATGAGAAGGGGTTCTGATGGGGGATTAAACTACTTAGTTATCTGCGGCCTTATTTGCACGCCGGGCATGTCCTTATAGTACGATCTGCCCAAGGCCTTGGTCTTTTCTCATGGCAAAAGGACAGCAGAGAAGGGCAGTAACTGACCTTCATTGCCCTCAAGGCCAAATATACCAGAACTGAGGTTGATTTGGCCACACCACCTGTAGGAAAATCATCTGACAGCTACTGGCCTCTTTCCTGCTCTTTATCATTCTGCCTATTTTTAAGTAAATAAGGCAGAAAAATGTTAGCAAGTGGGAAAAGGTTACTATTTGATCACACAATCAAGTCTAGCAAGATCCATACACCAATAGCTTGATGGTAATCAGGGTTTTAGTTTTAGCCATCTTAAATTCTCTGAACACATTTACCATAATATAAACACATGTATTTTGCATAGCAAACATTATCATAACAGAAAAACTCTCTCTCAACGAAGTTTCTGCTCATTTCCTACCCATAACTCTCTAACTTTGGCCAACACACGACTGCTGAAAGGTGCCCTTGGATCCACATTTCCTGCATTAGCTGGTTTTGTTACTGTCGAGATTGGCTTTGGTCTTGCAGCTGTAAAGCACGAGGGAAAAACGATCAGCCTTGTGCAATCAAAGCGATGGTGAGTTGTGCGTTATATTCCCCCCCTAAAAATTACCTTCTCTTGGTCCGGACGAAGGCAGATGGTAAGGCTTGGCTCTCTCTACAGCCAGCTGCCTCTGACCTCTAGGAAGGGTCTTGCCGTGCTGGGCTGAGAGAGAATTTCTGGCAACTGCTCTCTGTCTCCAGCGAGGAGCACGATCGTTCTGGTGAACAAAAAGCGTAAAGCAAGAAGTTTCACCCTGTATATTTAGCCAAGCGGAAGGAAGACTAGAATAATAGCAGAACCTACAACTTTAAGCTAAAACCATGCCGGCACCCTGCAGAACCTCATTCTGACACGCTTGTCAGCACCCACAAGCTTCACATGGCTGACAAAACAGCAGCCTTTCCCTTGTTTTTCCTGAAACGCCACTGCCCCAGGTGACTGAATCTCCAGGGCAGCGGCGGGTTACGTTGGACAAGAGGAAGTGAGGATTAAAATGAGGAAGAGAAAGCTGCCTACACACCCCTTCCCCCGGGATGGAAGCTTTCAAACGCAGGACCTCAACCTTCCAGAACCACCCCACAAGTTTGCTTCCCTGGGAAACTATGGTTCTGGAAAGCAGCAGATGGATCACAGAACCACAACAGAAGTTCACATAACACAGAATTTGACCTGCCTATTTTGAGACTCAGAAGTTAGGTAAGAATTTCTGTCCTAAAAGTGGTAAACCGAAAGCTGTGGAATTGCAGACCTCACGCTATAGCTTGAGGAAATAATAAAAAGAACAACCCGTAATGTAAATGTTGCCTGTGGGTTGGCACCCAGAGCTGCGTGTGAGATACCAGAGATGACATACAACACACTCTTCATTCCACAGTGACCCAAACAACTTCCAATCATCCGAACCCTACATAACGTACGTCCCTGAATATCTGAATGGTAAGAGTGGCTGACAGGAAAGATACTTATTGTGCTGGTTTTGGATGAGAAGGGGTTAATTCTCCTCACCGTGGGGGGCGGCTGCCTTTCCAGCTTCCCGCGCTCTGCCGCGTGGCGGGGGGGCGGGGCTGGGAGGGGCGGGGCCATGGTGGGGCGGCTGACCCAGACTAGCCAATGGCAGGTTCATTCCATACCATGTGACACCATGACCAGTATATTGAGGGCGGGCAGTGGCAGCGCAGAGGCGGCGCGGCGTCGGGTCGGTGGGCGGCTGCGGCGCGTGTGGTTTGTTTCGGCGGTTCCTTCCCCCTCTCCCCTCCCTTCCCCCCTCCCGCGGGGCTTTGCGCCTCTCGTTGTTCTCCTTTACATTGCATTTCTACTGTTGTTTCTTTTAATTTTAATTATTAAACTGTTCTTATCCCAACCCACGAGCGTTACCCTTCTGATTCTCTCCCCCATCTAACAGTGGGGCAGTGAGTGAGCGACGGTGTGGGGCTGAGCTGCCGGCTAAACCACGACACTTATTTAATCCTCAGACACACACAAACTATTTGACGTGGAGTCAACAACAGCCTGGAACACAGAATTTCCAACTTCACAGGGTCGCTTTGGAGAAGTGAAATTTTTTGTTCAACTTTTAAGTTCAGCTGTAACGAAAGGTGCAGATGCTTATTGCAAGTATTTCAAAGAAGGGTGTGATAAAGAAAGCAGGATTCTTATTGAGCACTGTTAAATCTAGTTAGTAACCCCTAAGAGAACCTTGCACACTTGGCCAGGACTTTTACGCTTACCATGAGATGAACGTTCATCGCCTGGTTCAGCTGTGGGGCTGCCATACAGTTGGCACGCTGCAGATGCTGGACTAAAAGAATCTCATGAATCCGTAAAAATTTCTCCAAACACTTCTATGAGAAATAACACATTTGAAAACTTATATGATGACCCTGCCTCTTCTCTTGGCAAAGAGGGGGTTCAGATTTTCCTCTTGCCCACACTTACTTGTTCAGAGTCTGTGAAAGGCAGCCTCAGGAAGTCTCCCACTAGTCCCAGCTCCCGACAGATGTCATACATGTCTTTTAATAGCTCTTCCTCCTTTAACTGAGTGGTGTGTTCCTGCAGCAGAGCCCAAGCCTCCGCCATGCACCTGCAGTTAATTTTGTGAGATGTAAAGGCATATTAATGGTATCACCAAAAAGATGCCCCCCAGATATTGTGCTCAAAGTTCAAAGGAAGTGTAGGGGATTGTGATTTCTAGTGTTTGTTCTCCACCTCTCACAGTATTTGAGTGCCAAAATGGTGGCAGATATTTCTTTACCTATTGGACAACAGCACAGTGAGGAAAAGCCGCACTTCGCTACAGCTGGAGGCCGAGAGCATCATCACCTGCGTGTATCTGAGGGCTCGCCTATGCTCTCCTTGGCACATGAGGGACTGAAGAATTCGCACGTCTTGCCACGACACAGGTTTGGTTGCAGTTGGTTCAAGCAGCAGGGCCAGGGAGCTCTGCAGAAGGTAGAGATCAGGTTTCTTAAGATATAGAGACACACACGCGCACAACAAAACGATTCAAAAGTGTCTTCAGTAAGGGTGAATCTCTGTTGAATAAACTTAGATGGTGACTAATGAAGGGCTTGGTACCGGACAGGTAAATATAAATGCTGAAGTGTCTGCAGAAAAAAATATTCCGTGAGCCGTACAGAACAAAGGGAGTCCTTTGACAGGAGTGATTCACACCTGGCCAGGATAACCAAATCTCCGTAGGCAAACATCACCTCTCGTAAAGACAAGTCATTCTCCCAGGCAAACAGGTTATATTAACATTGTGACGGGCAAAGAACAACCTTCAGCATCAGAGGGAACATGAATTAGATTGAAAAGTCACTTTTGCGGTCTTCTGTCTCAAGTCTTGCTGCCAGGATGGCAGTTTGAATAGTTAAAGTCCCCAAACCACTGCTTTTGAGAAAGTGCTCGACTGCTCTGCTGAGAACAACCTGAACAGACGGCTTTGGCAAGTCACACGTCAAGCATTAACGCTGACTTCTTCATTGTCTTAATCCATTTCCTCTCAACGTAATTAAAACCAAACTGCAGATCATCACGTATTGCTGAAGGTGCTGCTGAAGCAGCATTACAAAAGAAGCTTCCCATGTTTTATCACCTGGTATCAGCTAAGCACCAGGGTTTTTACATCATTTGATAGATCATAGCATTGTATTGCAATGTGTGCCCAACTAAACTGTCACATGCTTACTTCATAGTCCTTGTGGTCTAGAAGCCAAAATCCTTGGATACGCTTAACAAGGCCCGAAGGGATGGCAAAGGCAGCTGCGAAGGAGTCGACGGAAGGTTCTGTTTTGTTCGGAAAGGGATGCGTGATGTCTAGCAGCAAGTAAATTGTCTGATATCAAGTATCTAATTAAGGCTAATAGATTTGCAAGACCAACAATTTATCACATGAAATAACATTATTACTATTGTTAATAGAATATTAATAGATACTAAAAGGAAATAAGAATATCATAGTGGTAGGACGCAGAAAATACTCATGTATTAGTCTTGCCATTTCATGCTGTTGCAACCTGAAGATAGTCAGGCCCTAACAACAAAATTGCATTCTGAATAAATAACCAGAAAGACAGACTCTCTGATTTCTCTAAGGCATTCAGAAAGGTTGCCTTTCGATATTTAAACAGTTCCGTTGGAAACACAGGCTCCCTCTTTAGCCACTGGAGCCACCAGCTGGACATTCAAAACACGAGAACGGCCAATGCTTGATTATTAAAGCAAACAAATTCTACAGCTGGTTTCTTCCCTCCTTTCCAGCGTATATAAAACAAGTGAAATTAGGGTGTCCTTACAGCACAGCTTAGCTCTGCATGATTAAAACTGGATTTAAACCAGTATGTGGATCACTCATCGGCAGTGTCACTTTCTCTTTCTGACAGCTGTTTTGGGGGGTCTGTTCTCATCAGAGAGCTCCGGGGTGCAACAGCTTTAAAGCCCCTGCTCTCTAGGCTCCCCTCTCGGGTCAGGCAACACACAACCAAAGCAACACAGTGTATTGCGGCAGCTTAAAAGTTCAGTTTCTGCCCAATGACTTTTCCCTTCTCTCTCTCTATTATTCTGTGTGCCCGCACTTGTAACAGCACAAAAGCAAGCCCTCTTAGCTGTGCTGGAAAATGGATGATTTCAGCAACATCAGGTCCTGGTACACCGCTGTCAGAAATCCTTTTGCTCTGAAGCAGCACATTCTAGTGCATCGCTCGAGGAAGCAGCTGTTTGCTACAGCTGTGGGTGCTTCAAAAATGAAAAACAGTTTACATTTTGAGACAATCTAGGGGAGCTTTCTACCTTTAACATTGCTTAGTAAACCTGTTTTCTCACATCAGAAAAGACTTTGCAACAAAACATTTTAAACATTCCTAAACAATCCACAGTACAAAGAAATCCAACAATGCTTCTGTCTGCGACTTAATTCTTAACTACACGTGTTCATCCGCAGTGTGTTTGAAGCACAAATTAGAAAATGCATCGAACGCGTAGGTGACAGACAGTTCAGACCCCTGATGCGCGTATACTGGAGGTGTGACAGAAATAACTCCAAGGGATACGATTGCATGTTTGTGGCTTTCTTCAACGCCTTCTAGCAAATAGAGCTCCAGCAGTGCCTGGAATGAAAAGGTAGAAGCTTTTTAAAGGTCCTCTCTTTGAGAAATCATTGGCTTTGGGGGAGGGCTGGGCTGGGGCTGGGGTTTGTGGTGGTGGTGGTTGTTTTCAGGGAACACAACACTCACCCGTAAACTAGGAGGTGGGTATTTCCCCGTTCCTCCTTCCTCTCTCTGCCACAACTTCTCAACTTGGTCTCCTAACTGGGAAACCATCCCATCGATCATCAGGCAGTCAGAGTCCCGTTTGCCTCTGGAACAAAACGTAGCGAGGATTTGACAGAGGAAAACACTAATTGCGGCCTCTCGGTGTCACAGATTTCCTCCAGCCAAAACAAACCCAGCTAAAGCTCCCACGACTCCAAGAAAGGAACAAACAGACAAAGGCACGATCGTGACTTGAAATAGACTGGAAAGAAATTTCGGAGTCAGGTGAAAGGTGCTCATTAGATCCTAGTGAATTATTAAAGGAGCTCCAAATAGGAATCCAAAAAGCTCCCTTATTAAGGGGAAAGTTGCAGCGACCTTTTAGTTTTCAGTTTTTCTTTTGTGCCGCATTACTTGTAATACAAGGGCAGTGTGAGCAAAGCTACCCCAAACCTCACGCCCCCAGCGGGAGCGTTCCCACGCACAGCGGTGAGACCCCAGCACGGCAATGTCAGGCTTTGGTCTCAGCACCTCGCTTCTGTTACTGAAAAACAGTCACGGTCAGAAAGCTGAGCCCGCAGCTGAATTCTGGTATCCCCTGAAGCAGCACGTTTGCGCCTCTGCACGTGCCATCACAGTGACGGAGGGCTGGCCTGTGAAACACTGCATTCCTCAGAAGCCCATCGCAGGCTCCTGCGGGCTGCGACGCCAGCCTTTCATTTCCCGAGGAGGACGAGCAGAAGCAGCACGCTGGAGGTGGTGCTTCTAAGGAGCCCGTGAGCCTGTACGAGAGTTACCTGAGAAGGACGCGCAGGAAGAGGAGCTTGAAAGCCAGCGCCTGACATAGAGCAGCTTCCACCTGGACTCCTCCTGCTGCACCTTGCTCACGGTGCCACAGCCACGGCTACTTGAGGACTTTCTTTAGGTTACAGAACAGTTGCCAAAGAAAAATCTGTTCTCACCTAACCCAAGGCACATCACCATTATGCTCGTGAGCCAGCCCAGGAAAGGGAGCTCCCGTGAGGAAGGGGCTTTTATCCAGTCGCCAGGAGAGCACTGGCCGTGCCAGCTGCATGTGACTCTGCCCATCTCCTTCAACGACACCGCGGTGCTTGGGAGTGGGAGATTTGGGCCAATCCCCTTATCGCCATCTATCACTGGTCATTCAGAGAGATTATTTTTGCTTTGTTTTTTGTTTGTTTCTAAAACACGCTTTCTTCTGTGCCCAGAACAATTGCTCTGCAAAGGCCGTGCCTTGCTGACCTGGCCGTGACTGATCCTGTCCTCACCACACGACCTTTTCCAGTGGTAACAAATGACACAGAATTGCCAATGAATTACGTGCGCCTCAAAACAATGATGATACCAACAAAGGGCACTAAGCAGAGGTATATATCAACATTTCAACATGGGAAAGGAACCTCTCTGTTCAGCAGGACACACGCATCACTCCAGTCAAGAGTGTTGCCAGCAAATGCATGAAGCGTAGCAAATACAGCTGCTGATGGAAAAGCCACTCGCTGCCGCTTCTGAATTTGCAGTGGAACTGCTCTAGAGCTTTCCTGCACGTCCTACCTTGATAAACGCTCCAGTTGCTGTCGATGACCAGCGTAGTAGCTCCGAATCAGAGGATAATTGTAGAAAGGTCTAGAGAAACGCATCTCATCACCTACAGGCAATAAATAAGAAGTAAGTTAAAGAAGTCATATCACATTTTCAACCTACAGTTTTTGACTAAAAAGACAGAAGAACACACAAGCTAAGCATCAAAAGCACAGGCAAGCCTCCGACTTTGAAAGAAGCCCAGCCTCCTTCTGCCTTTGCTAAAAGAGACCTACGACACAGGAGTCAATTCCTCCTTGTCCTAAGTGCCATTTCAAGCTTACAGGTGATGTAGCATCCAGAACATGTAGTGTCAGCTGAAGTTCACTCTAAAAAACACCCCAGTTCTCAAAGGGAATGGGTTTTTAAACATGTCATGTGAACATGCGTAAGGCAGTTAATGCTGACAATAGGATTTATAACCCATCCAAATGATGAACTATTTCCAAGGTGTATTTTTTCCTCAAACAATCCGTAAAAAGTTCAAAACACGCACGTCAGGCTTTTACTGTAAAATCAAGCATTCCCGTGTTGGTGCTTTAGGAGTTACTTGTTTACAATCCCAAGGATTTCAAGCTGTGGGCACGAGCAACTCCCTCCCTCAGAGGCTTAGTGCTGTTTCTGAGAAACACCCCGGAAAGAAACTGCTTCCATCATTCTACACGACGTAGTTGAAAAAACAGTGAAATCTCAATTTCAGCAGCAGAACTTCAGCATCTGCTGTCACTGAACGGGCACGACTTGGTATTGATGAAGCCTTGACAAAACCATGGGGAAGCAGGTGTTCATAGGAAGCACTGACTGCTACAGACGCGTGACAGTTTAGGCTTACCTGAGCCCTCGGGCAGGAGGCGGGACCCACAGAACCAGAGGACCACTCGTGCATACAAAGCTGCGAGGCTGGTCACCGCCAGCTTATTTGTCAAGTCTGCAAAACATGAAAAGAAGCTTAAGAGGACTGTTGGTGTGCAATTTCTTTTGTTTTTTATAAAGGTCCCCTCATTGCACTAAAGAGAAAGTAGAAAAATAACATGGTAGAAATCTTTGCCTGTGCATTTTTCACTCCCTATCACGTCCTTCTCTGAAGTAAAAGCCCACAATCACAAGCAACCCTTACAAAGAAGAAGATTCACTAAAGGTTTAATAAAAAAATGTGAAGTTGGAACTACTAAATCCACTCATGGATAAGGCACCTGTTCTTCACGTAGCAGAGACGTTTACTCTAGCAAAGGGATTTTCTCTGTTCTCCTCAATATGCCAGGAACAAGTTCTAATAGAAACAGCTACAGAAACTCATGCAACTCACTTCACATGTTACTCATTTAGGCTTCCTCTCTGATTTTAGTCATTTCCAATCCAATATTTGCATGCAATCACGCACTGCTAGCTGACAATCAAAGGGAGTATTTGTCACAGTGCCACATCCCGTTGCTGTAATTTCAAGCCGGGTGCTTGCACAGCTCCTTGCTGACCGCAGCCTCCCCACCCACTCGCACCAGCTCCCCAACAAACTCTTGCCCTGAGCTCAACGCGCGGTAAGTGGCAGCCCCAACCCCTCCCAGTTAAGCCCCTTCTCCCCGCTACATCTGACTTTCTGCCAATCAGCAAAACCAACAGAAGCTCCTCTTTCCACAATTACAGCCCCAGCATCGTTCCAAATCTTCATAAGACATACCAGAGAGTTAGAAATACTGTGACAAACCTTCTCCGGCGAGCTCTTGTGCCTCTGTTAGAAAACAGTTCAAGACTGTGCTAAGGTTGCTCAAAAGCAACTGGCGGTGCTGCAGAGCCTGTAACCTCTGCGGGTCAGTGGAGCTGCAGGAGCCGTCAAACAGCGCAACACCTTTTCAAGAACAGGTATGAAATCGTTAGCCTACAGAGCCATTGCAGAGTTTCAAAGTGCACTTCCAGATCTGCGGGCAAGACCATCTACCAGCAGATCACTGAATGAGCTCAACTGGAAAGACTGACTCTAGGTTTGCAGCATGGCTGCACTAGTACTCACAGATTTGCTCAAATTCGTCTTTTGTATAGATCACTCGGCTCCACGTCCAGTCAAGGGCAAACTGTAAATTAGCAGCAGAACTTGGCTGCTCTTTAAAAAGAGAGAACAAAAAAGAAATGAATCAAGAATTCCAAATGAAGAAACCATGCAACATAAAAAAACCATAACAAGTCTTACCTTTAGATGTCCAAAGCTTAATGCAGCCAGTCAGAAGCCCTACAGAACCTGTCTGGGCAGCAGCTGACAAGACCGCGTCTAACTGCTCCTCCTAAAAGTAACAGGCGAAATCAAAGGAGAATCCCACCTGCTGTCAACATCCGAACCACCAACAGTAAGTGCTTGTTTCTAACCCTACACTCACTCAGGCATCACAGGCTGGGCTGCTTGTTGCTGTGAGGAGCACATGGAATTTTTCCCCTGACACGTCAACTTCCCAAAGGCTAATTCTAATCTTTATTTGCATGCCTCTGCATTATCCTCTCAATTTACTGCGTTCCAATTAACTATTCCCAGCAACGTGCCCTGCTTATACCCACGGCACATGGGGTGCAGAGAAGTTTGCCATCAGGAATGCGCGAAGGGGACAGAACAAACAGAACTCTGCAACGTTTGCATGGAAGCAGTGAAGCCAAGATCAAGCAGCTTTCCAGGCTATGAAGACATGAAGGAGTTACGACACCCCAAACATTAAGTTGTCATTTCCCAAAATGACAGAAAAGAAGTGAAACATTGATGTTCTAATAGGTTTCAGGTTTAGGCGCTTCAAACACTGTGTTCTAATGCCGTGGCGATCCTTCAGAAGGGCAAAGCACAGGCAGGCACAGACGTGCACTGTTAAGGAGTAGCTTAGTGCAGCTGGTGTTGTGGTACTTCTTCCAGGTGAAATGAACATAGAAACATAGAATCATAGAATCCTTAAGGTTGGAAAAGCCCTCTAGGATCAATGAGTGCAACTGTCAACCCAACACTACCATGTCTCCTAAATCAGGCCCTCAAGTGCCACGTCTACGTGTCTTTTCAATACCTCCAGGGATGGTGAGTCCCCCACCTCTCTGGGCAGCCTCTTCCAAGGCCTGACCACTCTTGCAGTGAAGGCATTTTCCCTAATATCCAACCTAAACCTCCCCTGATGCAGCTCGAAGCCGTTTCCTCTCGTTCTATCGCTAGTGACCTGGGAGAAGAGACCAACCCCCACCTCACAACAGCCTCCTGTCAGGCAGCTGCAGGGAGCGATAAGGTCTCCCCTCAGCCTCCTCTCCTCCAGGCCAAACAACCCCAGGTCCCTCAACCTCTCCTCATGAGACCTGTTCTCCAGACCCTTCCCCAGCTTTGTTGCCCTTCTTTGGACACGCACCGGCAACTCTATGTCCTTCTTGTCCCGAGGGGCCCAAGACTGAGCCCTCATCAAATTGTCCTTTTTAGGGCTTTTGCTTTTTGTTTGCTTCTTTCTTTGGCTTTTTAAGCACATTCACAAGTATCTTTCCCTTCTAAATAAAATCATCACATTCAAAGCCATTTCTACACGTTCAAATACACACATCAGATTTCCATCTTTTTCTGAAAACCAGTCTCAGACAAGGAAACACACCGAGTACGACTTACGGTGGCAAACAAAACCCCAAACCAACCTTCTTGTCCCTAATTCTGAGATTTGTCTTACTCACATTCACAAGCAATTCCTGCTCAAATCCCTAACAAGCCTCTGAATGATCTAGTCTCAATTCAGCAAAGGGTATGACAAATTTCTGCATTTCCCAATTATTCCCAACGTGGAGCTGACATCAGATCACCCAATCTGAATGTCAGAGCCTACATCAGGCTTGCAAAAGAAACAGCCTATGGGCCAGGCCAACCTGCCAAGACGTTCATGTTAGCTACCACACTGTGCACAAGGGCTCTTTGCCCCAACGCACCCCCACAGATCTGGTGAGGAATCCAGTAGAGAGGAAGATGAGGGCAGGGAAAGACTGCTCTCCCCTTCCTACCAAGTGCTCCTCTGCCTGAAGGTTGTTCTGAGGGAACGATGCTTCCTTTTCTCCGTTCTGTCCTCTTTTCCCAGCTCATCAGGGATCAAAACCCGAACTCAGGACCACGCAGGCAGTTGCACTCATTGATGAGAGAGAAGGAACAGCTTTCCCCGACTTTCTCTTCCTGCTCCTAGAGCAGTGCTCTCTTCCTTTCTAGACATTCAGTCCCTGATCGTGCTTCAACGGGAGGCAACGGTGGGTTTACACTCCCAAGAGGGGACCTCAAACATCACCATTTGATAAAACTGGCAGGGTACAATTGCAGTTACGCGTGTGGATGGGCAGGAGGAGCATTAAATGGTCCCTGACACCGAAAGCAGCGCCATGGAAAGCTTAGGAAAGCTCCATCTCTTGACATTCTCCATAAAGACACAGTAAAAGCTCACCTCCTTCTGGAAGCCGCTGCACGTCACATGAACAACTCCAGAGCTCAGCAGGCACGTGCCATCTGCAGAGACAACGAACGTTGGACAACATTCCATACTCTCACCGTGATGGTAGCACCAGTTTACATTTTTGTCACAGCAACCTCTGGAAAGGTACAACTGAGTACCCGTTTTCCTCATGACATCACTTACAGCCTTTTTTAGAAAAATAATGGCTGAGTGTAGAAATTTTACCTCCGGGGCTATCGAGGTGCTGCGCTTTGAGCTTCAGCCCAGAGTCATTTCATCTGATCACCAGCACCACCTCACGGGCTGCGTTACAGAAGCACCCAACCCCCAGACCCAGCCGCCTGTCAGGCAGGTGTCACAACAGCACACACTTGGTCAGTACAACGTCATCACAGTTGGGTGGGTGGGGGTTGGGGTGTTTCGGTTTGGTTGGGTTTTTGCGTGACAAACAGTGACCAGGAGAACCAATAAATAGCATTTGAGCTCGGTTTAAGCTTATCACTACTCAAAGCAGTGAAATACCTACCAAAATTATAGGTGCTTGGGTGAAAACACAGCTCAGGTTGTGGGTAAGAAGGAGGAACTCTCCAGCTTAGGCTGCGCTCCTGCACCACAACATCCAGAAGGAGGTTTGGAGCAGTCGTGCTTGTCACAGCGTCCAGTGACCACAGTGCAAAATAGGGGCAGTCCTGAAGGGATTCTTCTGGCCTGAAAGAAAACAAGCGCAGAAGCTAAACGCCGACTTTCCAGTGAATTATGGGGGGGGATACTGAAACCAGCTTCATAAAAACCTACCTTAGTGAGCCTGGCATTTGAGCCTCATACCAGCAGTCAAAGTCAAATACACCCAGATAAGTAGATGGTTTTCCCTGGCCGCCTGTGTTCACTTGCCAGCTGAAGACGGAGACACTGATGTCAGGAAATATGACTGGAAAAGACAAGACATTGTTTCTTATTGGGAGAAAATACAATCTATCTGACATTTTCAAAACATCACTTTCTATTTTGGCTTCATTCTGTTACGTCACTCATGAAACGCAACGCTTGACTAAGAAGAATTTTAAAAATGTACACCATAGCATCACCTCTGTGATAGGTTTCAGTCATGCTGCCCCCCTTTGCGAGTTCAACCTGTATCCGTCCTAAGACAAACCCAATACACAATTGTCAGGTAATCAAGTTTCCCATACAGTAAGAGTGCATCAAGATGGTTAGAAAAAACCAAAAACCAAAAAACAACCCACCACCCTAGGAAAACATACATTGCTGCTTTTAGAAAGCATACAAATTCTTGTCGTATACACTTGATCACTCAGCTGGCATTCTTAATTTCCAGATTCGACTCGATTACGGGTGTTACGAATAGCTCCTTTCCAGCACAGTCAGAATGAAAGAACACAATTATCACACAAAACAAACACCAAAACCCAACCCCAACAAACAGGAGGTTGGAACAAAGAGTTTAACATCAAACATTGACCATGTTACACTCGGCTTCTCTCAAGAAGTGGCATGGTCTGTCGTCTCTGGGGAGAAGGCATTCTCCAGATGTGAGCAAAGTGGGGGGTGCATCCTTTACCCTGACAGAGCAGGGAACCAGGAGACAGGTCGTTTGGCAAAACGGGTCTCTGTTCTCTGCTGAGTTCATCAGGGCTGCTCAGGGAGCCTCCCACGCTTTACTGTGTTTCATCGTGAACTCCTGGGCCCTTTCACTTGTGTGAGCCGCTGAAACTGCCCTTGAAGATGTCAATTAGTTCCATAAATCAGAAGCCAGCTTCATTTCTAACCTCAACCCACATCCAACAGAAGCTCATGTGGGCCCACAACTTGAATAGTTTCTGGATAAAAGCTAATGAGGAGCCATCAGAGAAATGACAAGCATTTTTCCATGCCTCAGGCTTCATGAAAAGGGGACCGAAAGGGCCTTTTTTGTTGGTTTTGGTTTGGGTTTTTTGGTGGGTGCGCCTGTTGGTTGTTTTTGAGAAGGTTTTAGAAGGCCCTCTCCTCAGAATCATGCCACAGGTGGAGAAAATCCAAAGGGGTTTTCATTAGATTTTGACACGCTGTTGTTAGAGGATGGCACCCCAAAAGAGGTGGAAGCTGCCTCTTCAGGACTAAGACAAAGCTAATAAACACAAATAGCCTAGAAAGTCATGCCAGTGTGGTCTTTGTAACAGCAGACATAAGTTAAGGCCAGTAAGAAGAGAGGGAAGGGCATTCACACACCCAAACAAAAGGCTGTGAAAGTTATCACTGCAGCCGGCTCAGAGATGTGCTCAGAGCATCACTGGATGTGCAAACCCAGAGATGCACATCTCATTATTGCAAGGTAATGAAAGACACCAGAGGAGTTTTAACTGTCGATCCGGACAAGGGAAGCCAGAAGCTCTTGCTTTAAGAGCTTGTAGGTGTAGGAACCTATTAGACACAGAGAGGGCAAAGTGCACAGGCAGATCATAGACTCGTAGAATCATTTAGGTTGGAAAAGGCCCTTAAGATCATCGAGCCCAACTGTAAACCTCATACTGCCAAGCCCACCACTAAACCCTGTCCCACAGCGCCACGTCTGCACGTCTTTTAACTCCCTCCAGGGATGGTGACGCCACCACTTCCCTGGGCAGCCTGTTCCACTGCTTCGCAACCCTTTCTGTGAAGAAATTTTCCCTAAGATCCCAACTAAACCTTGTGCTCTAGACCCTTCACCAGCTTCGCTGCCCTTCTTTGGACACACTCAGCGCCTCAGTATCTTTCTCGTAGTGAGGGGCCCAAAACTGAACACAGGATTCGAGGTGCAGCCTCAGCACCGCCGAGTAGGGGGGGACGATCACTGCCCTACTCCTGCTGGCCACACTCTCTCTCATACAAGCCAGGATGCTGGTGGCCTTCCTGGCCACGCGGGCACACTGCCGGCTCATCCAGGTGGTTGGGGAAGGTATCAAACAGATCTGGCCCCAGGACCGAGCCCTGGGGAACAGCACTCGTGACCGGCCGCCAGCTGGATGCAGGTGCAGGCATAGGTTGGAAGAGGGGAAAAAAGAAAGTTGAGGGAACATTCCTAAGCAATGGAGGGGATGATCCTACTGTTCAAAGATGAGAGCTGGAGGAATAAAATGACTGACAGGTGTTATAGAGGTGACCCCACCATACATCGCTACAGCATGTCAGCAAGCATTGAAGGGAAAAATAGGGTTTATTTTAACAAGTCCCACAGAACCTAAGCACCCAGTTTTTCCTTTGAAATAAGCCCAAGAAGTTAGTCTATACAGATACTGAAGACTTTCAGGCTGTGGGTATGGAACAGCATTCACTGCTTGGATGCCAAAACCATCTAGTTTAGAACAACCAAAGACGGGCATCAGGAACAAACCTTCATCAACGCTGCCTTCTCTGTCAATGCAGTTGGGAAAGATTTCTACAGCCTGACAGCTGAGTAGTTTGGCCTTGCTGCCCTGCCCTCTCAAGGGAAAGGCTCCACCCGTCAGATCCAAACTGTACTTTTCAACACAGGATGCC
The DNA here is from genome assembly GCF_963921805.1 of Phalacrocorax carbo. Classification (NCBI taxonomy): domain Eukaryota; kingdom Metazoa; phylum Chordata; class Aves; order Suliformes; family Phalacrocoracidae; genus Phalacrocorax; species Phalacrocorax carbo. The sequence continues at coordinate 305,005 of NW_026990539.1, read as the reverse complement.
AAACCCTGCGGAAAAAATCACAGGCGAGAGAAAGGTCATTCTGAGAGAAAAGCAGACATTACACCTCAGTAGGAAAGAATGTCCATGTCTAATAGAACCTGCATATTGTACTGTATCTCTCCCAGGCGCTTAATCTGATGGCAAAGAGAAACTACAGCTGACAAGCAAGAGAACTGAGTGTCAAACCGTAACGGGTAAGTTTGGCCGTAAAAGCTTTGCACATTTTCAGAACTGAGCATTTCCCTCGCATTACTGGTTCTAAATGTGTTTTGCAGAATTCCTTGCACCATCCCGGTTTCTTCACAAACCTACGTATTTATCTAGAAAGAGAGATCTGAAATAATGCCATACATAGGCATGCAAAGCGCTTTGCTCCATGACTTGATCACAGAACTGATGAAGTTAGAGGAGTCATGGCCTTCCAGCAGCCAAAGCTCTCTTGCGAGGCATTATCTATAGGCACACACCGCTAGAGTGAATGCCCATCCCTCGGGAGTAGCCATGAGAACGTCTTACTGAGTCACAGCCTTCTCTCAAACCACGTCAGCTCCTGCCAGCTCCTCCTCTCGCCTCCTCAGGGACTAAAGGGTGAAATATGCCTCCCTGCCTTCACCAAGTGCAGCCAACAGCAAAACAACCCGGCGGACATGGCATGCACGTGGGCAAGGCGTTTAGGATCACAAATTCCTACAGAGTCAGCCAACTACTTTGAGACCTACAGAAACTCCAGCAGGATTGTGTGGAACCTCTGAGACCACCATTTGCTAAGCAAGCATTGGCTGAAATACTGTCTTTCCAAATACAGCACTTGGTCAAATGCTCTACCCTACAACACATGGGTGTGTGGATTGTGGACAAAGAGCAGCTCTACAATTAAAAACCAACCAAACAAAACCAAAAGCTAAGCAGCTAAAAATCTCCAAAAACCTACCAGAAAATAAAAAAATTGATTGTACCTCATTCTACCCAAGTTTCCTAAAGTTTCCGAGCTCTAGAAGGAACTGGCGTGAGACAATCCATTCTCGTATGACCTGATATGTTACATGTAACTCACCTACTCTGAGAACAGGCAAACTTTCTCTTAACCATTCTAGGAAATCCTACTAATAAATATCAAGGCTGTAGAGCACAGATCCTCTCCTACCGCACCTCAACAGGAAAGACATGCTCTGAATTAAGATTACTTTCCCATCCAAAAGATTTTGCAAGGGTTTCAGGCATAACACTGAATAAAATAATACGTTCTAAAAACGCGTCTTCTATCTGTTAGATAACAGAGAGGTAAGGCTAGTTCATCTCTATTTTAAACACAACCTCTTTGGAGCCACTTCTAAAAATTTACATATACTTTTTTGACCAAATCAGACCACTCTTTACTGTATTTGCCTATTTTGCTGGCTTCAAGAGCAGAGTTCGTAGGTAACGCAGCCAAAAAGTAGAAAGAGTTCTCTTTAGAGCTACTAAGTTTCAGGACCAGCACCGAAGAGACCCTGCAGGTGAGCGTCATGTGAAGTCCTGCTGACAGAGCTCAAAGGGAAAACAAGAATTTAAACCTGAAGACCGGAACAGAATAAAGCTGTACGCCCGTGTTTTAAGGAAGGGAGACAGACAGAACCTTATTCAACTCTGCAGTTTGGTTAAACAGAGCTACTCAAAGCCCTGTCTTCTCTTCCTACAGGCCATTCACTTGGTGTTTAAATGAAGAATCATTTTATTTGTAAAAGCTGCTGCCTCTTCGGGAACTGAATTTATACGGGCTCTTTGCAGGCGGCCCTGGCTGGAACACACGACACGGCGGTATGAAATTGTACGACTTCTTTTCAAAAAGTATGGACAAAGGCCGTGCCCGGGAAGACTCAGCAAAAGATTCTTTCTTTTTAAGTCATCTCTGAATTGTCATGGTCAATATTCCCCCTGCCAACTTCACTGATACTCCCTTAGGGAAAAGGACTCTTTCCATCCTTTCACGGACGTGCACGTCTTACCTCGTACATGACTTGTCCTGAAGCCAAGGGCCTCCTGTCTGCGAACGCTAACTGCAACAGATGTAAACTCACGGCATCGCCTTCACTGGAAAAGGTACAAATGATGACATTTGGTTACAAAGCTGCTTTATAGTCCTCGTTACCCTTTCCTTAGGTCTAGGCTGAGGTTTCCTGAATAGCACTGTCTCACTGAAAAGAAAAACAGCCCTTCCCAAAGCATGACAATTGGTCACATTTAGCCGCTAAACCACAAAGGAGGAAATTTGGACACTAACAGCTTCTGGGGCAAAGGCTACCCATACAATCTGGAAGCTTCAAGATGTTCTGTGGAGTAAAAATGGTTGGGAACAGTTCTTGGCATTGAAGAGCTCGCAATCAAAACTGCTTTACAGTCAAACTGAAAAAGATTGCCACTCCATGAGCAGCCGAGCTGAGTAAATAGCTTGCTGATGCCGAGAGGGGCAGATCTTTCTCCCCTTCCCTTCCCACCAAAGCTCCAGTCCCTCCCCTGCACACACGGCACCTTCCACACCCTCCTTTCAGTCATTAGCCCAGCAGGAAACCACCGACTTGGCTGCTGAGCACCTTCCCTGCCAGCCGAGCTGAGCTGGCTCACCAAGGCTCAGGCTGGCACCAGGGAACCGGCCATGCTGTCACCTCCTCCTTTAGGGGCAGCAGGCTGGTGGATCCGCACCGTCAGTGCTCTGGAGCTGCAGCCTCCACTGCGCTCCATGGTATTTTCATACCACGGTGTGAATATCAGGCAAATCATGAAGCAGTCATCAGGAAACAAAGGAAGCCATTGAAGAATGCCAGCACAGAAATCGAGCCACTGTCGCTTTGCTGCCTTTCAGCAGGGAGGAACTAGTAGGTCCCTCTCCATCCCTGTTACATCCTGTACAAATCGCACCGTCAGCCCCTTCCATACCGGAGAGAATCTCCTGCACGGCTAATTCAACAAAACAAATACACGTGGGTCAACTCTAGGTGAACAAATGCTCAAAAAAAAAAATAATCAGTGGCCGATAGTAAGCTTTTATTCACCTTTCTTGCGTCGACTGAACAGCCCACAAGTAGCAGCAGTTGCGAGGATCGTGCTCAGGCTCTTGAAAAGTAACGGCGCAGACAGGAATCCTTCCTCCTTCAAGCTGACAGTGGTGCCTGCAGGGTTAACAAAAACAGAAAGCAGGTGAGCCTGGTGGCCCTGCCTGTTTGTAGAAGGGGAGAAGCATCTTCTGAGCAAAGAGCCCCTGACGTGCTTCTCCTCAAGGCACAGAAGGTCCCACTCCCGTCTCAAACAAGGGAGTCACGGGAGCGACTGCTTTTGATGCAACAGCCACGAGGTGAGGAAATTACTGTCCATCACGGGCAATAACCTGGCTTTATCTCCTCCCCTGCCTGCGGAGCAGGAACATGAAAGATTCCTTCAGCTGCCAGGCAAAAGATTCTTCCTACTCTTGTCGCCTGCTTCAATATTGAACTGAAAATGCAGCCTCTCTTCTGCACAAGCTGAAAACAGCGCCAAACACCAGTAGTGTCTTGTTTCTTTACTTGGACTATCTAAAGCCTTTCTCCTCCAGACTTCTGAACCTTCTTTGCACCTTCACAATCTATTCTTGCCGCCTCACTATCCCTCCACTCTCTATTCATGCCGCCAATAGTTCCCGGTGAGTCACTGCAGATTTGCTTAAGTGAATCCCTATCTGAATTGGGTCAGATATTCCAGGGGGGATTGCTCTTTGGCAGAGCTGAAATCATCTCCCTCATTTCTCTGTTGCTTATCCCTTGACATGACCCTTATTCCCCCTCCAAGTGTTCCAAGCAGACTTTCATTCCCATGCATCGCTGCCTTGGCATGGGTCAGTCCCCTCTTTTGCTCGAGGCTGAAATGTGGGAGAGAATGTCTTTTCAGCCACAGATCAGCTCTTGATCCTTCACGTCTCACTCCTTTCAACCGGGACGCTTTAAAGAATATGATCACCACAATCCCATCATTAACATACTTCAGCCTTTCAATGGGTGCCCTCATTGCAGGAGCTGCTTCTGAGAAATAATGTCTACAATCTCTTTCATTGAAACACACACAACTCCTGCTGTCACTGAATACTGCTGGTGGAACAAACTGCCTTATGGAAAGCAGCTCTCTCACACCCTGACTGCTTGACAGAACCCAGAGAAGGGAGCTTTCCGCAGTTCCTCAGCCCACGGGCACAATAAGGAGAACAATCCCAGCCCGCTGGGGAGAAGGCGGCCCACTGAATCCAGGTATGGCTCAATGGTTACTTCAGAAGGGGATTCCTAAACAGGCCAAGATTACACTCCACATTTCCCTCCCTGAAAAAGGGCTCTTTAAATTAACAGACTTCCTCCTCAAGCAGAGCCTTGAGAGCCCTGCACCTCCAGGCGTGACCAAGTGCAAAGGCCGACTTACTCCCGCTGCAGAGTTTTCATATTCCACAGTGACAGGGAGCCGTCGGAAAAACCCATGGCGAGCTGGTTGCTTCTGCTGATGTAGCACAGGGTCGAGAGCGCTGTTCCTGAAGGACACTGTAACTGAAAGTAGAGATGTCTCCCTGCTCTGCTCACGGTTGCTCTTCCTTGTGAAACGCCAGCAGCAGCTCTAGTGACAACTGTCAGACCTGCACGCACAAAACCACACAATAAAGGAATGCGTTAGGCCATTCAGGTTGCATTTGAAACACTGACGTGACAACATGGATGATCTAATTCTACCGTCCCCGGCAAAATACCCATTGATGCAATACTTTGTCTGCTCTTCCCATTTTGTACGCATTCAGAGCACACAGGAACTCTCTGACTGGACAGGTATCCTCGCTCCTATTTCAAAACCAGGTGAAAGCAAAACCTCCATAGACAAATTCTTCCTGGGCTCTGCACATCAGCAGTTTGGGCCTCACGGTGAAGCTACTTGAAGTGACACCAGCTCCCGAGGCCACTCTTGTAAGAGCAAAAACAGCGTATGCAATCCGAGTACACCAAGTACAGGTTCCGTTTGGTGA